>NC_060157.1:4451470-4472420 GCF_021292245.1 Micropterus dolomieu
ACACAATCATGGGGAAGACTGCTGACTTGACAGCTGTCCAAAAGACGACCATTGACACCTTGCACAAGGAGGGCAAGACACAAAAGGTCATTAATAAAGAGGCTGGCTGTTCACAGAGCTCTGTGTCCAAGCACATTAATAGAGAGGCGAAGGGAAGGAAAACATGTAGTATGAAAAAAGTGTACAAGCAATAGGGATAACCGCACCCTGGAGAGGATTGTGAAACAAAACCCATTCAAAAATGTGGGGGAGATTCACAAAGAGTGGACTGCAGCTGGAGTCAGTGCTTCAAGAACCACCACGCACAGACGTATGCAAGACATGGGTTTCAGCTGTCGCATTCCTTGTGTCAAGCCACTCTCAAACAAGACACAGCGTCAGAAGCGTGTCGCCTGGGCTAAAGATAAAAAGGACTGGACTGCTGCTGAGTGGTCCAAAGTTATGTTCTCTGATGAAAGTAAATTTTGCATTTCCTTTGGAAATCAAGGTCCCAGAGTCTGGAGGAAGAGAGGAGAGGCACAGAATCCACGTGTAAAGTAAAGTCCAGTGTAAAGTTTCCACAGTCAGTGATGGTTTGGGGCGCCATGTCATCTGCTGGTGTTGGTCCACTGTGTTTTCTGAGGTCCAAGGTCAACGCAGCTGTCTACCAGGAAGTTTTAGAGCACTTCATGCTTCCTGCTGCTGGCCAACTTTATGGAGATGCAGATTTCATTTTCCAAAAGGACTTGGCACCTGCACACAGTGCCAAAGCTACCAGTACCTGGTTTAAGGACCACGGTATCCCTGTTCTTAATTGGCCAGCAAACTCGCCTGACCTTAACCTTATAGAAAATCTATGGGGTATTGTGAAGAGGAAGATCTGATACGCCAGACCCAACAATGCAGAAGAGCTGAAGGCCACTATCAGAGCAACCTGGGCTCTCATAACACCTGAGCAGTGCCACAGACTGATGGACTCCATGCCACACCGCATTGCTGCAGTAATTCAGGCAAAAGGGGCCCCAACTAAGTATTGAGTGCTGTACATGCTCATACTTTTCATGCTCATACTTTTCAGTTGGCCAACATTTCTAAAATTCCTTTTTTTTGTATTGGTCTTAAGTAATATTCTAATTTTCAGAGATACTGAATTTGGGATTTTAGTTGTCAGTTTTAATCATCACAATGAAATGAAATAGACATTTGAAATATATCAGTCTGTGTGTAATGAATGAATATAATATCCAAGTTTCACTTTTTGAATGGAATTACTGAAATAAATCAAGTTTTTGATGATATTCTAATTATATGACCAGCACCTGTATATTATAAAATATATTAACAGAACAAAACTGTAACAACACTAAAGAAATACTTACAAAAATACTTATAGGTACTAATAGTATATTTAACATTTATTTGATATAATTACAACTATTGCCACCTACTGTTAACAAAACGTTTTGACACCTACCAAGCTCCATCTGCCATTAACTTTGACATCTCACAAGCATCTACAAAAGGAGAGTAGCCAAAGTACATTTTGACAGACATGTGACTTCTTGTACATTACAGAGTTGAAGTGCCACAGAAATATCCCAAACTAGTGCTTACAGCAGCAGCAACAGCAGCATTTTCTTGAAAGATAGGTTCTGTTTAAGCGGACAGCAGAGCCTCGCGGCCCACACGATTGACACGGGGATCTCTGAATGACGTCAGTCGGTGGTGCTGCCTTCCAGGAGTGTAGAGGAAGAGAGAGAGAGAGAGAGAGAGAGAGAGAGAGAGAGAGAGAGAGAGAGAGAGCGCAGCAGAGGCTGGAGAGCAGCTCGTCTCCCACAGAGGTAAGACCGGAGGAGAGTGACTTTACCAGGGACACAGATGACGGTAAACCCGCCTGAACTCACTTTATGAATCTGTCAAATACTTTCTTGCTGCATTACATTTTATCGACTGATTATACAGCAAGTCGTCTTAGCTTACATTTCGTAGGTAATATCTAAATATATACGTATGTTACAAGAGGACAGTGAAGAGTGATGTTTTATTTTATTTTACAAAAGTTGTTTTTTTATTTATATATTTTTATAAATACTAGGCTATATACGTTCTTTTTTAAATTTGCCCCACATATCTGGTTGTTGCGCATGGATTTATATGGAGTTATTTTCTTATGACTACAGGACATATGATGCATGACTAAATCAAGTTGCTTTGATTGGGTAAAGTTTTGTTTGTGCTGTGTATTTATGATACATGTCCTTTAGAAAGAGAAAACCCGGTTAACAGTTGAAAGTGGGATCCAAAAAAAAACTGGCATTTGCGTCTTTTCATTGATTTCAGGCTGTTGGCAGTGAAAGCTGCACATTTTGTCCATTAAAGTGCATTCCCTCTATCTCCAGTGATGTTTAAAAGATGTACCGGTCAACTAATTAATGTCCATATCTCTCTGTTGTCCAGATTTTGATATGCGCCACTTGTGCGTAAAACCCTGGCACCGTCTCCAGAACGCGCAGGAAGCACCGAGAGGAAACACCGCCACCCAAATCATTAAAAAACATCGTTAACCTTCTCGTGGACACGTCCAATTTTTAAACACTCTTTTAAAAACATTTTTAAAAATTTGGAACCGGAGGAAGAGAGAATCGGAGGAAGAGTGGAAGGAAATCTTGTGCTAGGACCGTCCCAACATCGGGAGACAGAATATGATTTTCACGCCGACTTCATGAAGGAAAACTTAGGGAATTAATTCGAGTGGAGACAAAGTATCAAATGTTTTTAAATAATTGGAAAATCAACCCTGAAACTAAACTGATAGATGTTGAGTGAGCATGAAGCAGAGCCTCGGAGCGTTTTCACATCAAGGACACTCCACATTTCAGATTCACATTTCACCGCGGACTAACCCTCCTAGAGTGAGAATTTTTCGGAGAAAAACCATTTGACAGAATTATTATTTATGCATATGATTTCCTTACATCATTCTGTAACTGTCTAGTAAGTATTGAGGTAAGAGTGCACAGTTTACATAAATTCTTGCATGTCTTTTTCATCGCAGAAACTGAAACAGAGAAATTACTGACCCTATTTTAAATAGTGGACCTGCTGTTACCTTCTCAGTAACATGCTGTTTTTCCACTGACCTCCAATTGGGAACTGTTGCTCTAAATACTGGTCTCTTCTCTATTGTCTGCTAGTGGTCAGAGGCCAAGCTCCTCACTAATGATGTAATTGAGAGTGGTCCCACTTTAACTTAACCTGCCCAACTTTTTAGGCTCTATGCCAATTTACTGATGTATCCTATGTGAGAAGATGTCTAAAAATGAAGACAAATAAAATATTTTCCTCTATCTTGAATTCCCTCTAAAACAACAAATACATTTGTTTGAAATTGGTGGAAATTCATCTCACAATGCTCAGAGACTCTTAGTTTGCCAACGTCCGTATAACTTTCTCTTCAAACATGGAGAATGTGTCTATCCCCAATGGTGCACCACCAGTCTGTAATGACTCTGTGGACTTCTACTCCCTCACGACAGGAAACCTCACTGACCTGAACTGCACTCCTCCTTACTTCTACGCTGACCTGTATGTCATTTTACCGGTTATCTACTCTGTAATCTGCGCAGTGGGATTGACAGGTAACACGGCTGTCATCTATGTGATCCTCAAAGCCCCCAAGATGAAAACAGTAACCAATATGTTCATCCTGAACTTGGCCATTGCAGATGATTTGTTCACTTTGGTGTTGCCAATCAATATAGCTGAACACTTGCTTCACTACTGGCCTTTTGGTGAGGTTTTGTGCAAAGTCATCCTTAGCATTGACCACTACAACATCTTCTCCAGTATCTATTTCCTGACAGTTATGAGCATCGACCGCTATCTGGTTGTTTTGGCCACAGTGAGGTCTAAGCGCATGCCTTACCGCACCTACCGTGCAGCCAAAATCATTTCATTATGTGTCTGGATCCTCGTTATCCTCATTGTCATGCCTTTCACTGTTTTTGCTGGTGTCTACGTCGACCCAAATGATGGGAGGAAGAGCTGCGTGCTCAGCTTCCCCAGCCCTGAGAGGTTGTGGTTCAAAGCGAGCCGGATCTACACACTCATCCTGGGCTTCGCCATTCCAGTCTCAACCTTCTGCATATTATACACCATGATGCTCTACAAGCTGAGGAACATGCGACTCAACAGCAATGCCAAGGCGCTGGACAAGGCCAAGAAGAAAGTAACCATCATGGTGTTTATTGTCTTGGCCGTCTGCTTGTTCTGCTGGACTCCGTTCCACCTCAGCACCATCGTGGCTCTGACGACGGACTTGAGGACCACACCACTGCTGATTGGGATCTCTTACTTCATAACCAGCCTGAGCTACGCCAACTCCTGCCTCAACCCGTTCCTCTATGCGTTCCTGGACGACAGCTTCAGGAAAGCCTTCAAGAAGATGTTGGAATGTAGACCTGCCTGAATGTACCATAGTACCACACATGAAACCTGTTGCAAAGGTCTGCAAAGACTTACTGAGTGAGGACAGACTGTGATGGAAAAATTAGATGGGAAGGATTGAATCAAATCAAATCTGAATTCCTCTGAATTGATTTGATTGGTTTGTTAAAGCTGCACTAGGCAATTTTGCACATTGTTTGCACATGATATATTTTATATATCTTTAATATATAGAAAGCATGTAAAATTATTCCTTTAAACTGCACAAAATGCAACATTCACGTTAATGAGACTATAAATCCTTTAAACACACACACAGTAAACCAGAACATTTGTGAGTTCAGATTCATCTAGACAGAGAGCTGTCTGAGTGTCACTTGAGTTTAAATGAATCACTTCCTGTGGTTGGAGAACTTGTGCAGGCACACTTCAGTCTAATGCATTTTATGAGGGAAAAGATTATTTTCTTTGTCACAGCTGGACTGTTTGTATTTTTACAGAATTTGCCTAGTGCAGCTTTGTATGGCTCTAAAAGCAAAGTGAGAGATGTTGACAGAAATGGGCAATATAGCTTGACATAGGGATTGATATTGACATAGGCATCGATTCTAACTTTGCTTAACCAGTTCTTTTGATTACACAAGACAATAATGGTATTAAAAACCAAAAGCATGTTATACTGGACATCTGCTATGTGGAAAAAAAAATACAGTTAAACACAATGTCAGTGACTTGCATTGTGTCAGTTAAATCAATGTCATGAGAATATTCAGGGTTTAAGGGTAACAGGATGCATGTCAGGGCAATACAGATATTTGTTCATAAATTGTTACAAAATTGGTTGGATGACTTGAGAATTTTTTGTGATCATGTATGCAAACACTTAATCTGCCTTTAAATGATGCTGTGGTGTTTTGAGCAAAGTAATCTCAAAAGAACCAAATGATACATTTTGGGGATTACCTGAGGTTTTAGACTTCTGTTTGTCAGGTAAACAAGCAGATTGCAGAGGTCAATTTGCTAAATATCACCTGAACAATGAATAAAATGATAGATTGTTTAAATGATGGCGCTGCATAGATGAAGAATGAAGTTCTGGTAAACATTGTTTTTCCAGAATGTATATGCAGCATTTAAGAAATAAAAAAGGAAGCTTACCAACCCTGACAACAGCACTTAATACAGGCTTGGGGCAGGAGGGCTATGTAAAGTGTAATGTGCATTGTAATGTGCGTTTCTCTTCATGTCATTATTTTTTGTGTGCTCTAGTCGCCCCCTGTTGTCAACAGGGGGGTGTTACCTGAAACTGCAGTCAGACATTTGGTGCAAAGACACCACTTTATAAACATTATGTACAATTTCCCCTTTTTTCCATGGATATTAGTGAACATGGTATCTGATGTATAATTTCCACCTCATAATGAAGTCAATTCTCAGATGTAAAGATTTTAAATATTATCTGCAATCCATTGAGATTTACAAACATACTGTGCAAAATTAGCATCTATTTCCATTTTGTGTCCTTGAATCACAGTTCAGAGTTTAGTTTGCGCAGCTTAAATCACAAAGTCAATGCAAACTTATGTATTTTATGTGCAAAGGGGAAAAAGAGGGGCTTATTTGAAGCATCACTATGTAAAGCATGATATCAATCAAAGAAGATACATGTAGGTAAGACAAAAAACATTTCTATGCTTAAGAGTTTAAATATGATTTGATAAGATTATTTATTTACAGTGGTATTCCTAAATGTGGTTGTTTGCTGGGCATTTGTAGGACTTGTTGACTTGATGCATTTACATGATGCATGAATATATTTAAAAATTGTAATTAAATAATGATTTAACAGTTTGACCATCATGTAATGTGTCTGAAGCTTACTCTGGGTGCTTAAAAGTTGCACGCAAGGGAATTACATACTCAAATTTACTGTTGAAAGGTTTCTAGACAAGCAAAAATTCCTAAGAGTAAGAGTCCTGGCACAAGATCTATTTTTCAGTATAAACTCTTAATTTCAACTTAAATTTTACTGTAATTTTCTTTTAAGGCTGCACCATTCTATCAAACAGAAACAACTTAAAACTTATATGCATTTTACTAGAATATATCCTATATATCTGGTGAATTGAGATCTAAAAATCCTTGCTTGTCCAAACAACACAAGTTTATAAAGAGGGTTGTATGGGCTGCAAAAAGTATTGTGTTCAATGATCCATTTTGATGATTCATATTCTGTTAGAGAGGTTTCTGTCTTCAGTGTAGTACAATTTAACAATACATAATATTATAGTGTAACAACAGACAATTTTACATACTATTCTCTTTTAAACATCATAAATCATTACACACAATACCAGTGTGATTCATTTCAGCATCTGATGACTATAAATTCAGCAAAACGTTTTTACTGTTGTAGATGACATCAGCTTGCAGCAGCAGCTCTATACTGTGTGTCCTACTGTAAATAGCTCATTTAACTGTACAAAGGGATGTATAGTGAAATCATGATTAAAAAAAAAAAAGTCTTGTTAAAATTTGAGTTGAAGATTATAAATCATTGTCTTGTATGCAGCCTGTAATAAGAATCACAACTCATTTATTTGTGCATTTTAGAAGTCTTTCATGTCTGTCAATACCTGCAAATGACTTGATAAATCTAAGTTTATTTTCCCACTGGTATCCATGTCCTGTTTTTTATATTTTAGAATCAAATTGTTTTATTTGACAATTAACGTGCATAAAATTGTTTTCATGGGATTTATTCAGTCCTGAAGGAAAAAGTATCAGTATTATCGATGGTTGTCGTCAGGTTCACTAGAGAGATTCTTTACATGAGCGACTACTATCAGCCATCACCTGAAGGGCAGCAGGATAGATTAGTGTTTGGAGCTTCTTGTCAGTAAAAGGTCACAGATTCAATCACAACAAGAGCCTGTTGTGTGCCTGATGTACTGCTGAGCAGTCCAGTGGCTCTAAATGCACTAGGAAGATGATGCAGAGTAGCAGACGCTACAGTGAGATGTGAGCATTTAAGCAAGAATAAAAATGAATTATAGTATAATATTAATAAACCAGCAGCATTAATCAGCATTTATTATTATATCACCATTAATTAAAATGCAAATAAAGAGTGTACTCTTAAGCCTACCTGTAGCTACCTGCTCACAATACGACAGACAGAAAGTTAGTGATTAGCTGGGGAAGAAAGTGAAAAATCTAGATGCTAAAGAGCCAGATAGTTTTCTTGGGAATTAGTGGAGACCTAATCAGAGATTAATCTTTCCACAATTAATTGATTGATGAAGTTATTTCCTGTATGCCATAGAGCTCCATTGTTGTCCAAAACTATTAAAAAACAACACACCAATTAGCCACACAACACTATCACACTGAATGTTCCTTGAACAGACCACAAACACACAGTCCATCCATCCATCCATCGTCAACCGCTTATCCTGCGTACATGGTCGCGGGGGGGCTGGAGCCAATCCCAGCTGACATCGGGCGCAAGGCGGGGTACACCCTGGACAGGTCGCCAGTCCATCGCAGGGCCCAAACACAGTCACTGTAGTTTATTTTGATTCAATCCCACATAAACTGTCCTATTTACTAGAGCACCAAATGTGAATTACTCCCCCACTAAAGATAGTCCACAACAAATGCACTTCTTTCTGATTGACACACAGCCACCATTTTAGGAAATCAATTTAAACAAATTAAACTTTATCTTTGTGGTTTATTTCTTCAGTAAGAGTGCCACAGACACTTTATGTAATGCCCTATACTTTGTTCCTTACCCTTGTGACCATTAGTTAAAGCAGCTTTAATTACAGATTCAATGCATGCATTTGGTATGTTTTGTGTATTTTATTTTCTTGTTTTATGTTATTTATATATATATATATATATATATATATATATATATATATATGAAACACAGGTAAAATAGTTAAAGTCTGATATTTAGTATACTTAAATACACTTAAAAATGGTGTACTCTATTGAAAACAAATAGCAGTGAATTACATTAACAGTTTAATTTAATTAGAGACCAAAAGATAGTGGATATTGCACTTAAATTTGCAAAGTGGCCAGAAACATGGTTTTAAGTGAATGAAAATGTTTATATAAATTATAAACTGTTTGCTAACAAGTCATATCAACATTAACAAGGGTAATTTTAGTATTTTTAAACATGGGCCCTATTTTCACATATTTTGAAGTCGAAATGACTAATAGGTTCAAAAGGTTTTGGAATTAATGCATCCATCCATCTGGGGTAATTGCGCTTGTCAAAATTATGTCCACAAAAAGTGCTTCTTTTTGCCACTGGCTTGCTTGATACACAAACTACCAGAATTATATAACTACTTATCCTCATTACTCATTTGAATTAAATTTCAATCATCAATATAAACCTGTTAAATGGGTGGCGCGGTGGTGCAGTGGTAAGCACTGTCACCTCACAGCAAGAAGGTCGTGGGTTCAAACCCCAGTTGCCTCGGCCTTTCTGTGTGGAGTTTGCATGTTCTCCCCGTGTCTGCGTGGGTTCTCTCCGGGTGCTCCGGCTTCCTCCCACCGTCCAAAGACATGCAGGCTGGGATGATTGGTGACCCTAAATTGTCCGTGAGCGTGAGTGGTTGTTCGTCTATGTGTGGCCCTGCGATGGACTGGTGACCTGTCCAGGGTGTACCCCGCCTTGCGCACGATGTCAGCTGGGATTGGCTCCAGCCCCCCCGTGACCCTGTACGCAGGATAAGCGGTTGACGACGGACGGACGGACGGACGGATGGATAGATGGAACCTGTTAAATGGATTTATAAGTATATAAGTGTATTTATAAGTGTTGAAGTTAAAAGGGACCCCAGCAGCTAATAAGATCAGACAGACACTTTGCTGCAATGTGAACGTTAAGGGTTTTATTCAACCCCAAAATTTGAAAAAAATGCTTTTTGGTTGTGGTGGAAATTCAGCTGTTTGAGTGAAACTGACACATAACTTAATGCATATATGAGTACATTTGCATTATGTGTATGTGTGTGTTTGTCAGAAAAAGACAATAATGGAGGAGCGACTCCAAGTGGTCTATCTATCTATCAAAAATTTTAATTTCACGGTTTGTGATAAGACATTATTTTCACTAGAGGGCAGAGTTGGTCCATGTTGATCCTCCTTTTGTGTCACCTCCTGTAGGTAAATTCATTCTGTCTAATATTTTGACTGTAAACACAACAACATAATATGTTTCGCTTGTTGTCACTTCCATATTTGAATAAAACATCAATGGATTAAATAAAGTTCCAAACAAAATGTGGGAACAAGTGAAACTACTAACTGAGATGATTTTCCAGATGTAGTTAGGTGGAGAATAAAAACTGTAGATGGCAGTGTGTAGCTGTAGATGTGATGTGTGCATGAGCATATGTATTCCCTAAAGGGCTGATAGAAAATCTGGTCAGCATTACATTTCCTTCAAAATGTATTTGCTGTTTTTAATTAATTCTATATTACATTTACTCATTTAGCTGACACTTTTATCCAAAGCAACTTACAATTGCTATATATATCAGAGGTTGCACTCCTCTGGAACAACTGTGTGTTTTGCTTAGGGATACATTAGTGGATGTGTGGCTGTGGGAATCAAACTAAGATCACCTACACCAAAGGCAAGCATCTTATTCACTGCTCCATCGCCACCCCTATATAATTTCTAGGAGAAAGGGTTGCCTCTGAGGAACACAAGGTCTCTTCCAATTTCATGAATATCCTTCTAATAGCTGTTAAGATACTTCACTCTGGACCAAAGTGTAAACAGTTATATTTTCATCCAGGCTTACATTTGCCCAAAAATTATTTGTTAATGCACAACAGTTGCAAATGGATGTTGAAGGGAGAAACACACACACACACACACACACTGTATAACCTTGGAAATGTTTACCACTAAAAGGTCATATGAAGAGTTGATAGATGTCCCATACACATCCTCACTTCACTCCACACACACACACACACACACACACACACACACACACATTTGATCCCACTTGTCAATCTCTACCTATCGGGAATCAGTACAGCATTGATTGAGCAGTTATTGTCATTCTTCTTTATACACACACGCACTTGCATGTTATAGTGTGTCATTTACGTCAATATTACGTGAATAAATAAATAAATATGCATATGAAATAAATAAATACGTCTTTGAAATATAACCGAGGGAATAAATATATAAAACTAAATGTAAATTTAACTATATAAATGAGTCAGTATAGCTCAATAAATAGGTTTGAAAAGACTGAATTTATTAAAAAACATCAGAAACACTTGACAACATATATGAGGGATGATCAAATGGCAACAAACAATAGTTAGCCACTCACTTAAATATACATGGAGGGAGGTGATTAACAAGATGGAAGAACGGCATGTGTTTGGGGAGTAGGAGAATGGGGCGGATGAAAAATCTAAGGCTGCGTCTGAAAAGTAATAAAAATATCCTTTCCTTACCACAAAGATGTGCAGGAGAATTCATAAGGACTTAGGAACAACTGCTCTTTTCTAGGTGACGTAATTATGCAAGGAGGATGTTACTGACGTGACCTGCCATGATAAAACTACAATGTCCCAAAGATGGACTACAAAAAGCGCATCTCTGACACTGCGCCCCATATTGCTTTAATGCAGGCCGTCTAAAGGTGGACAACAGGTGGAATATATTAGTACTTCATAATCAAGATAGCAAAAAAGCCCTGTCACTCTGAAATAATGGACAGGATTGTTACATTGAGAATGCTTGCTCACACTTACTCTCCTGCCCACCCATATTTATCAACATGAATCCCAATTATTGTTTGTAAACACAGTGTTTCTCAAAGAATGACGCGTAACTGTAGAGAGAGAGATACAGAGAGAGGGAGCGACCGAGCGAGAGGAGGTTCTGAGCGAATATGTTCGCTGTCCCATTTTAGATCGCGGTCAGCGTTAATAATGTGGCAGGCCGCCAGAAATAAATCAGTGTGTGGGAAACACTGAAATAATACATTACATTTACTGTAGAGGTCATCCAACTTCATCATTGCCTTTATTAAGGCGAGGGTGTTAGCATCTGTGACTGAAGTAAAATGAGTAATAATATTGCTCAAGGCTGGAAATACATAACGTGAACCTACACGCTGCAACATTATCCTCACTTTGATCACACAAGACCAGTAACAAAGCTCACATGGGTCTCCGTTATTGTTGACAATTCAAGATATGCTTATTAGCAAGTTATGGCATAAGAAAGGCTTAATAGCCAATGGTAACTTACATGGTGATCAACATCCTTTATCTGTCATGGTTGGTGATTTCTCTTGTAGAAAACACTTTATAGCATATTTCAACAATCCGAAACATATAACGGTGTTGAAACAGCATCAGATTACAGCGAAGCCAAAAGAAAACAAACCAAAAGAAAGAAGGAAATAGTGAGGGTCTTATTCAAGTATCATAATGTGCGTCTGTGTTGCAAGGATTTTGCTAAATGTGGTTGCTAGATTTTATCGTTTGAGTTTGAGAACGTGTGTGGCTTTAAATGTTGACGCTGCAAGGAACTGTAGGACGGCATTCTCTCCTTTCCTTTCTTAAAGGATGGTCAGGTGTACCCTATGCTAAAGGAGATCTGAAAGGAAGCATTGAGGCTCTTTTCCTTAGCTTTTAGAGAATTCAAACAGCTCTTATCATGGCTGCCACTGAAATACTTCCGGTTCACCATGTAGTAAGTTGGAAATGATACATGTTTAGTTTTATGTAAACAGACACCCCCCATTTTGTTGATAATTGATCTATTTGAATAGTCATAACATAACGGTTATGCACTTACTTGTCAGTAGATGGTGCTCTGGTACTGCTGTAGATCAAGTAGGGAGACTGTAGCTACTGTGTGCGCAGCTCAGAAACAAACAAGCTCTGGCTTGAGCAAGATGCTAACTTTGGTCCTCTCTCTGTTAAATCCACAGGTACAGTAAAACCCATTTTTCTATGTTTAGCTTGGGTCAGTATGTAATGTGAATGCTGTATAAAATGTTCTGTAGTGTTGATGAAGATGATTTCGAGAAGTGAGTACAGTGTAGTAAGCTTCGTTTTGTAACTAACTGCTCCGACGAGCGTCGTAACGTTAAGTAGTTTTTTTCATGAACTTGTAGTTACACAGTAGTTTTGTAAGTGTGAGTAACTAACATTAACATTCTGTAACAGACACAAATTTGTTCTAGACGTTGTTGAGAGTTTTAGCCAGCAAGTAGTGAGTAAATGGTCAGGGGAAACATACCATATTCAAACTAGTTCACCTCGCTGATCACACACGAGCGTGTCGTGGTACCGCCATATTGTTACGTGCTGCGGTTAAGTGCAAGTGTAGGAGAGAGTGTGACGTTAAAGAAATGTGTAGAAAAATGTATGTGTATTTTATAGTGTTCCCATTAAATTTGGCAGAAAGATAATGTAATGTGTTAATAGGTGAGTTAGTGTATTAGACGAATCAGACTAAAGTGAATGTGTGTTTTGAGTTAATATTATTTTGTTACATGTTATTTGGAGTTAAGTCAATTTTGATTATGTGGAATGTCTGTTAAATTATTTTGATGTCATGTGTAGTTATTTTCCATAAGGTAGAATGCTTTATATATTGTATATTGTCAGTTTGATTATGTCATTGGTTGTTTATTTGTGAAATGTTTAGTATTGGTAACATGCATTTTAAGCAGGAAGCTGAAGATAACGTGACTGAAACAGTATGTGATTGTAGTCAGAAATAAAGGAGCTCTGGCTTGAGCAAGACGCTAACTTTGGTCCTCTCTCTATTAATCCGCAGTGGCTACACAGTGCTTCCTAGCCTGCGTAACCTACAAGCAGCGTTCCTGTCTGTCTCTTTAATTTTTGCGTTATTTGTTTGTGAAGTGTTGTGCTTGATCCAGCACTCGCTCAGAGCTCTTAAACCTCAGATACACTTCTCATAGTGATCTGGGTCCATCAACGTCCCTGCTGGAGAAATTACGGGAACTAAACATATCAAGCCTTTCAACATCATGGCTGCCGACCAAAAAACGCCGCCGCTCAGGAACCTTTGCTAGGTTCAGGAGTCGCCCTTATCGGCCACAGCTTCCAGCCCTCTTGTTGTCAAACGTGAGATCTCTTCGGCACAAAATAGACTACAGTGACTGCTCTGCCATCTGCCTGACAGAGACCTGGCTGGATCAATCAGTAACACCTCCAGGCTTCACATTACATCGTGCTGATAGATCACTTAAACTATCACACAAGTCGAAAGGCGGTGGTATCTGCATAATGATCAATGAACGCTGGTGTACAAATTCTACAGAACTCGTCCATGTATGCTCACCTCACCTGGAATACCTCTCTGTCAAATGCAGACCGTCATTCCTCCCATGGGAATTTACGTCGGTGATCATGATCTGTGTGTATATTCCACCTGAGGCTAATGCTATCAACACCATAGCCGAGTCAGCCAACTACGTCTCCTCAGTGGAAAATATACACCCGAACGCAGCAGTTATTGTACTTGGGGACTTTAATCAGACTAATCTATCGGCTGAGCTCCCCGGCTACCATCAGCAGGTAGCTTGCCCTAGCAGAGGAACCAACACGTTGGAACACTGCTATACTACCATCAAAGAAGCTTACCGTGCCTTTCCGAGGGCTCCGTTGGGCAGGTATATGGGAGGTTTGAGCAGGTACCTGTTATACCACCATCCACCCCCGACCCTCTCCCTGCCCCCCCTTTTACTATTTACGAGGAGGAGGTGAGGAGCATCTTCAGGGTACTTAAGACGAATAAAGCCCCAGGCTCCGTCAAAACTCAGTACCTAAGTGCTTTAAAGAATCCATTATCATCCCGGTTTCCAAAACCAAGACCATCTCTTGCCTCAATGATTATCGACCTATTGCATTGACATCAGCAGTCATGAAGTCATTTGAGCGCATCGTACTCAATTACCTAAAAACTGTCACCATCCCCCTCATGGACTCGTTCCAATTTGCATACAGAGCCAACAGGTCAGTTGAGGACACCGTCAACTTAGCAATTCATCACGTATTGATTCACCTTGAGTCCGCAAATACATATGCCCGTATTCTGTTTATGGATTTTAGTTCTGCATTTAATTCAATAAACCCGGCCAAACTGCTTAATATACTACTGGACATGAATATCGACCTTTGCATCTGTTACTGGATTCATAGTTTTCTATGGAATAGGCAACAGAAAGTAAAGATTAAAAATACATCCTCCCCTCTGTTTCTCAGCACAGGCGTACCTCAAGGCTGTGTCCTCTCACCCTGGCTATTTTCCCTCTACACAAACTAGCTTATATCACACCACAGTTCTGTCAACCTATATAAATATGCGGAACTATTATAGGACTCATTACCAACAACCAAGAAACTGCATACCGTGCACAGATCAACCAAGCAGTGACCTGGTGTACAGACCATGATCTTTACTTAACACATCAAAAACAAAAGAACTTATCGTCGATCTGAGACGTCAGCCATCCTCCAAAACACCTGTGCTCATTGATAGCGAACCCATCTCCATCACTGACATATTCAAATTTCTTGGGATACACATCAGTAACAATCTTAAATGGAAAATCAACACAGATAATATCTACAAAAAAGCTCAGCAAAGACTTTTTCATCTTCAACAGCTTAAGAAGTTTAGAGTAAGGTCTCATCTCCTGCTCCGCTTCTACATGGCCATCGTCGAAAGCATCTTCATCTCATCCATCACAGTCTGGTTTGGCAGTCTTGACTCATTTTCCTGGAAGAAATTACAGCGTATCATTAATATATATATATATATTATTAAGTTATTGGTTCACCCTTACCATCCCTTGATTCACTCTATCACAAATGGACACTATGCAGAGCCCACAAGATAATTTCTGATACTTCCCATCCTGCACACTTCGCCTTCAAACTACTGCCCTCTAGGAGACGTTACAGGACAATAACCTGCAGAACAACTCGCTTTAAAAACAGTTTTATTCCAAAAGCAATACACATTCTGAACTCTGATCTCTGAACGCTGAGGACAGTGGATTAAGCATGACCCCTCATGTATTATGTATTATATATAGTAATGTGGTGTCTGTATGTACATGTATGTTACTTTATATGTTAATGTCTAAATATCTATTGTTTAAATGTTGGAACCTGTATCAAAAAGCTGTACTGGAAACAAATTCCACCAGCCTGACTGTGTGGTCATTAAATTAAATCAATCAATCAATCAAGTCGTGGCAGCTTAGCGGAGTCAGTTTTGCTGGAGCTCAGTCGTGATTGGAAGCTGTTGTAGCTCAGCGGGGATAGCAAAGTCCTTCTCAGGCGTGGGGAGACACTGCAGCTCTGGGACTGCTAACTGATGCAGCATAGCAGGTGCTGGGGATCATTGCACCTCTGGCTCAGGGAACTGTTTGCAGCCCAGGAACTTGAGTCATCTGCAGCTCTGGTGAAATGGGGAATTGCCACAGCTCAGCAGGATGTTGCTGCAGCTCCTCAGAGTGAGCGGTCACTGCAGCTCAGTAAAAACAGTATGCCGCTGCAGCTCAACAGAGTTACGGAGTTGCTGTAACCCGGGGTCATCATCAGGGTCAGGGGTTTGCTGTAGCTCAGCAACTGATAGCCAGGCAGCGGACAGGGAGATGCAGCTAGTGTTGGCCAGGCCTCCAACTGGAAACAGGGAGCAGGAGTTGGCCCACCAACTGAACACTCGGAGCAGGAGTCGACCAGGGCTACGTGGAACCAGGCAGGACTGGTGACACCTCTGTGGTACTGAATAACATAGTTTCAGGGGTGTTGATCAGCATAGTCTCTGGGGAACTAGGGAGCAGGCGTAAAAATACTTGTCCAACAAAACAGAAATTCATTCCTCAGCATCAGTGCTGCTCTCTTAACCATGTCAAACACAACTGGTGGTGTTTACTGGTGGGAAGTTGTTGAGGGACTAGTCACAGCACTAGTGACTCCATATTGGACTGACTACACTTTTTCTTCTTTCTTCTGTCTTTACTCTCTCCTGGTCAGGAGTGGTGTTGGGTGCAACAGGTAAGGGTGCAACAGGTAATGTGGACTGCTCAGTTAAAATGTGAAACAATAAACATCCCAAATCATTACACTGTAGCACTGTTTAAGGTCATTTTTAATGGTACAATTTATAGGGTTACAGAAAATTCGTATGAGACCATAAATGTTGCTTCAGAACTGTTCCCAGCAACAAGCTGTCATACGCCAAAAGGCACAATTCTGCTCTGAGAAAGTGTCTACTCTTATAAATCTGTGGAAAGTACTGGAGTCGATGGCCTTCTTGGAAACACAATTACTCCCCTTCCCCACTCCACAGGCTTAAAAATATCTCAAAGGGCAAGAGATGACACATGCAAGCACAAAGTCTTCAACTTTACACTGTGAGAAAAGAAAATCTTTCCTGATTGCACACTATAAGTCCTACTATTCCAAAATGCATTTGTAGGAAAACATTTTAGGAGAGGATCTAATAGACTTATTTTTGCAATGTTTGTTTTGTGAGAAATCATTTAGTCATAAAAAGTGATCAGCTACAAGACCCAGATTATTTTTTAACACGGCAGAGAGAGAATAATACAAATATCAATAATATGAATGATAATAAATAATAATAAAAATAATAATAATGAAATGCCAGATTAAACAAGATTCATCCAGACTTTTTGCAGTGTTTGCAAAAATTACAAAGTTGAGGATTATACCATGAAAATAACCTTTGTTTTTATATATTTTATATATTTTGATGGCACCAGGGCCTCTGCCAGGGCTGGTGTATACGTACGTGTGTGTGTGTGTGTGTGTGTGTGTGTGTGTGTGTGTGTGTGTGTGTGTGTGTGTGTGTGTGTGTGTGTGTGTGTGTGTTCTTGTGTTGGTGGGCAGTGTCCTGCTTTCTGGTGGATTGGAGCTGCAGGCCATCAAGGAATTGAAGGCAGCTGGCCACTGTCTCCAGGTTGCATGAAACCTGTACCTTACTGGTAGTCTGTGGGCTTTTTCTCTCCACTGGCACCACATTATGTTACTTTGTTTGTTGTATTGTTTGTTTCACATTGTTTTAGTTAACCATGCAGAATGTTTTTGCCAGCTACAGCTGTTAGATTACAACAATTTAATTTAATTTATTTAAATTACTTTTGTTAAATAATCATCTTCTTTTATTTAGAGGGGCAATAGAGCCGAGTGTCATTCGCAGCAAGCCTGCAGCACTGTCATCAATGTAGTGGGACAACGGTGTGGATTTGTGCATTTTATATTAAATCAATTTGGAGCTACTCCAAATTCCTCTTTTCCTCTCCCAGAGAGGAGCAGGGGGGTTAAAGATCAACTTCAACAGACTGCTGAAGAGACCCCAACGGAAGGGGGGTGGAAATGTTGCTTTTTCTAAGTGCTATCCCTGAGCAGCCTGATCATAAAACTGGCACCTTTTTGATTCTGAAGCTGATAACGCGGTGCCTGACTGTTAAACTGACAAAAGGGACACTAACCAGCGATTAGCATTTCCCTGAACAGCCTATCAAAACTGCCCCCCCCCCACACACACACACAGGTAACCGTGGCAACTGACCTTGCTCTGTGTTTCTTTACCCCATCAAAGGGATACCCCCTTTTACGCCTAAGTGTGACATAATCCAGGACAGCCGAACTTTAAATAAACAAAGACTGCAGTCTCCAAAGACCCCAAAGCCTTAACTGTTTAATTAAATCTTTGATTTTTACTTGATTACATTTGCCTCATTTGAGTAGTTATGTTACCATGTTGTTGCTATCTGTTGTTGATATTAGTGCTGAAAAGAATCTAAATAAGTTATTTTTGCAGAGTTTTTATTTTCAGCAAGGTTAGGCAACAGGACTTTGTTCGCTTGAAGCTACACGCTCGAAGTGCCGCGACATCGATCTGCCCCTCAGTTTGTTTTATTTTCTTTCTTTCTTTTGTTTTGTTAAAGTTATCAGTCCGTTAAGTTACACTGGACTAATTCAGGAACGACCAAGTTCCCTTTTAAGCTTGTTCGTCGAGCCAACTTCACTGAGGTCAGACCAAGCCACGTGGTCTTGCCAGCGGCAACGAAGGAAACCTGAAAACAGCCGAACTGCCAGACACGGAGAACTCCGGAGAATCCCTAGCAAAAAACCAGGATCGGGCAGCTAGCGTGGGACCCGTGCAACAGGCCAAAGCAGGCCGTCGACAAGCCGTAAGACCTAACAAACATTTTGCGTCAGGGATGTCCCATAATGCTAATATTGTCTTTTAACTTCTAAACTCATAGCTTACTTTCATTAGTTCTCCTCTGCCGTATGAGTCAAATGCTTCCCACAATCGAACCTCCATTTCTCATTGTTCAGCCATTGTTTATTTTCCCTGTATTTAACCACCCTTTTATATTGCTTTAGTTAGTTAATAAATTCACTGTAATCAAGGAACTGTGTGTGTTGACTATCTCCACGTCCCTGCCAAGAGAATTGACCCTTTAGATATGAGACTGACTGATTGATTTAAGATAATTTAGCGATTATTAACTAACTGATCACTAGTAATAATTGTAGAATTATTAAAAGCTACCTAAAGGTCCGGAGGCTCTAGGATAATAACAACTCCGGTGGTGCCCCGAAACGAGAGAGATTTATTTTTAAATTTTCTGAATATTAAAATTCATAATTGGGTATTAATTCTCATAAATTTATTAAAATTCATAGCTAATTTAGCCATGCTACATCAAACAAGACAATCAATTTGGGGAGGGACTGAAGTAGAGGAGTCCTCTGTTATATTGAGACATGGAATCACTTCCTTAAATTTAGCTACAGCACTATAAGATAGACTTTTAAATAGAAACTAGTAAATTTTAAGGAATAAATGTTAACAGGCTTGCCATAGACACCTAGTGTAGACATAAAGAGTGTGAGTTGGTTTACATTACATTTATTCATTTAGCTGACACTTTTCTCCAAAGCAACTTACAATTGTTATATATGTCAGAGCACCTAGGGGTTAAGTGTCTTGCTCAGGGACACATTTGTGGATGTGTCACAGAGGGGGATTGAAGCTGGGTCTCTCACACCATAGGCATTTGTCTTATCCACTGCCCAATCACCACCCCGCATTATGACAGAAGACAATGAAATCTAATAATGAGACAAACGCAGTACAAAGCTGTCTAGATTAATATTAAAATCACCTACAATAATTACTTTCTGTTGATTTAAACTGATATGGACCAGGAGTGGGGTAAACTATAACAAATATGAATATGCTGTAGTATTTTCCAGTTTGGATGTGAAAGACTAAGAACAACGCAATCGCATTAGTTTTCTCTCCTTTATGATTTAAGAACAGGTGCAAAAAAAAAACGGTTTTGCCAGGATATTCATTCTGTTCTATACATTATTTTCCATCTGTGAAACAGGTTTTATTTTTCTGATTTATGAAGTTCTTCTCACTAAGACCGCTCCCTCTCTTCATTCACTCTCTACCTTCATTAAGCCAGGGAGGAGGGGCCAACTTTGAATCCTTTGTTTACAGACATCAATTGACATATCCTACTCATTATGCATTTAAGTACATTTTGAGTACTTGTACTATACTTGAGATTTTCCATTTTATGCTACTTTATTACATTTTGGAAGCCAATATTGTACTTTTTACTCAACTGCTTTATTTGCTGCATTAGTTACTTGTTACTTAAGAATAATGCAAAATATAAATCAGCTAATATATGATGATGTATTATTATGGATTAAGTTACCCAAAGTAAAGTAGTTTAAATTAGCTCTACCATTACCACCTGTAACATTAGATTGCTTACACATTAATTCATCAAAAGTTATAATCCAATAATATAATATGCAAATGGGCTATATTGCATAATGAGTACTTTTACTTTGGCATTTTAATATATTTTGATTCTAATACTTTTGTACTTTTCCTGAAGTAAACTTCTGAATGCAGGTCTTTTGCTTGAGCATTTTAAAACTGTTGTATTGCTACTTTTACTTTTAAAGTAAAATATACACTGCTCAAAAAAAATAAAGGGAACACTAAAATAACACATTGTAGATCTGAATGAATGAAATAATCTCATTAAATACTCCTTTCTTTACATAGTTGAATGTGCTGACAACAAAATCACACAAAAATTATCAATGGAAATCAAATTTATCAACCCATGGAGGTCTGGATTTGGAGTCACACTCAAAGTGGAAAACCACACTACCGGCCGATCCAACTTTGATGTAATGTCCTTAAAACAAGTCAAAATGAGGCTCAGTAGTGTGTGTGGCCTCCACGTGCCTGTATGACCTCCCTACAATGCCTGGGCATGCTCCTGATGAGGTGGCGGATGGTCTCCTGAGGGATCTCCTCCCAGACCTGGACTAAAGCATTCGCCAACTCCTGGACAGTCTGTGGTGCAACGTGGTGTTGGTGGATGGAGCGAGACATGAT
>NC_060157.1:4472520-4484522 GCF_021292245.1 Micropterus dolomieu
CTCCTTTCTTTACATAGTTGAATGTGCTGACAACAAAATCACACAAAAATTATCAATGGAAATCAAATTTATCAACCCATGGAGGTCTGGATTTGGAGTCACACTCAAAGTGGAAAACCACACTACCGGCCGATCCAACTTTGATGTAATGTCCTTAAAACAAGTCAAAATGAGGCTCAGTAGTGTGTGTGGCCTCCACGTGCCTGTATGACCTCCCTACAATGCCTGGGCATGCTCCTGATGAGGTGGCGGATGGTCTCCTGAGGGATCTCCTCCCAGACCTGGACTAAAGCATTCGCCAACTCCTGGACAGTCTGTGGTGCAACGTGGTGTTGGTGGATGGAGCGAGACATGATGTCCCAGATGTGCTCAATTGGATTCAGGTCTGGGGAACGGGCGGGCCAGTCCATAGCATCAATGCCTTCCTCTTGCAGGAACTGCTGACACACTCCAGACACATGAGGTCTAGCATTGTCTTGCATTAGGAGGAACCCAGGGCCAACCGCACTAGCATATGGTCTCATAAGGTGTCTGAGGATCTCATCTCGGTACCTAATGGCTAGCTCTGGCAAGCACACGGAGGGCTGTGCGGCCCCCTAAAGAAATGCCACCCCACACCATTACTGACCCACTGCCAAACCAGTCATGCAGAACCACTCCTTTATTGGGGGTGTCTTGCTAATTGCCTATAATTTCCACCTGTTGTCTATTCCATTTGCACAACAGCATGTGAAATGTATTGTTAATCAGTGTTGCTTCCTAAGTGGACAGTTTGATTTCGCAGGAGTGTGATTGACTTGGAGTTACATTGTGTTGTTTAAGTGCCCCCCCCCATACTCTACGTTCTCTCCCTCTCTACACAACCTCATCCCATTATTGCATGTTACTAACTCAACTTCTCCCCTTTCCGGTAGTCTTGTGCTTTCTCGTCCCTCTCCTCTCTCCTCCTATCACTTCCTGCAGGTTTTCTGGCTCTGGAGCTGTGGAGTCTGGATCTGTGGTTGCGAGTCATCTGCTGACCCCGTGTTCCTGCCCTGAGCCATGGTTTCTGCCTCTTAAAAGGAAGTTTTTCCTTGCCTCTGTCGTCTAGTGCTTGCTCTTGGTGGGAATTGTTGGGCTTCTGTAAATATCATCACAGAGTATGGTCTAGATCTGCTCTTTTATGAAAAGCGCTGTGAGATAACTGTTGTTGTGATTTGGCGCTATATAAATCAAATTGAATTGAATTAAACATAGCAATAAACAAGAAATACAGATAAAGGGAAGATTAAAAACACTGACAATAATACAGTTCAGTCAGGACAACTTTACCAAAGAATGTTATTTGCGCTGCAGTGGTTTGGCAGAATGGCTGTGTTCTCAGACCCCCTACATAGAAGTCTTAAGGCAGGGAAAGCACACCCCTCTGCCCTTTCACATGCCTACTTGAAAAGCCATAAGGTAGGGAGAGAACCTCCCTGCCCATCAATGTGCATACATTGAAAGCTCGAGGCCGAGAGAGCAGTAGCTAAGACCCCCTAGGGGTACAGAACAGAGCAGCATCAATAAGAACAGAAATATATTGATTGGTCAGGAATATCTTGAAAGGAGGAGCTGGGGTGGTGGTTTACAAACAGCTCGCAGAGAAAGAACAGCTTAAATAGGGCTTCTTGTATGGCCTATGAATGCTAAGAGGGGAATTAGCTGAGCTGTCTGAGGGCTGACTTTGACATGGGCTGCTATTAGCTGATGTGCTGGGATTGTGAGCTTAGCTTGACTTTGTTGCCTGCCTGAATAAACGCTAATCTCAATTAAATGAGATGAAACATGAAAAAACATTTTGCTGTGATTTTGCTGTCCAATCGCTAATGAAGCTCACTCTCCTCTTAAAATTGTCTCAGTCCCATTGACTGTCTCAAGATTCCCAAATTTGATATTTTACCTCTATTTTTCTTGAGCACCAGGCTCAGTGTAGAGGCAAAACAGAGAATGGGAGGCATTTTGAGGAGCTGAGCAATTAAAAGCAAGAACTCCCACAACATGTCAACACTTCTAACTTAATCAGGACTTTCTTTCATAGGGCCTTCATCAGGAAAGTGGAGGTTGTCAAGGAAGAGCTAAAAAAGTTAGGTGTAAAAAAAAAACCTATTGAAATTGAAAAGTCTTAAGAGATGTAAAACTCCAAATGGTCCCCACATAGTCAGAAGTCTAAGGGCACACGCGTATTTTTTGTTTTTTCTATATTCATGAACTGGCTTAATTATTCCTTGAACCATATTTGACTTGTACATTTGTACCCCCCCCCCCCCCCCCCCCCCCCTTCTAACCCAGATCTATTACAATAATCCAATATTCTGTTTTGTATGCTGTGAAGAGCAGCCAAAATGTCCTCAAGAGTAAAATGTTGTCAGAACACACACACACACACACACACACACATACATTTCATTTCACATTTCATTTTCCTGCTCTTGCCTTGTCGTCAGGGCTTCAGTTTGTACTTTGAGAGGTGTGAAATGAGAAAGGCTCTCCATTCCACTGTGTGTCTAAATGAAACGAGGCTCTATTAACCAACTGCTGTAATCCTTATTATACAGAGGGTGGCTTCTGTCAAGTAATCTGATTGGCTCAAGGCACACACATATGATTATTCCTGTAAAGCCTGACTGGTCTTACCTCACTGCTTGATGGGTCGAATCTCGTGTTAACAATGGATCATCCTAACAAGTGTCACAGGAGTGCCCTCACTGTCTTCACATATTTCATGTTTTAGCCATGTGGCCCTAATCAGAGTTGACAAATACCCGCAATAGAAGGCAATGGTTGAACTCTACAGTCATGTGAGTAAAAGTGTCCTGCATGAATATTTCAAAAACATACATGAAGCAACAAAAGACCACAATGTAAATGGTTGTCTGCAGAGAAAAGTAATGGTTTCTTCCCTTACAAACAAATGGGGCACACCAAGCCCAGGTGGTTCCAGTTCTGCAATTTATATAGTATGAGACAATTTGATTCTATTCTAAACCTGGAGGACATAATACAACATCTGAAATCCTCCTCATGCTGACTTGATATTCGGCCAACAGGTTTTTTCAAAATTGTTTCTAAATGCATGGCCTCAGATCTACTACAAATTGTCAACATGTCTCTCCTCTCAGGTTTTTTCCCACAGGCCCTGAAAACTGCAGTCATTAAGCCACTCTTAAAAAAGAGCAATCTAGACAGGTCACTAATGAGCAATTATAGGCCCATATCAAATCTCCCATGTTTAAGTAAAATCATTGAAAAGGCTGTTTTTCAACAGCTTAGTGCTTTCTTGACACTAAATAACTGTTACGATGTCTTCCAGTCAGATTTTCGACCACACCACAGCACTGAGACGGCTCTTGTTAAGGTCTTCAATGACATCCATTTAAACAGTGACAGTGGCAGAATTTCAGTCTTAGTATTATTGGATCTCAGTGCTGCATTCGACACAGTCGACCACAACATATTACTAGACAGACTTGAAAACTGGGTTAGACTTTCTGGCACAGTACTAAACTGGTTTGAATCCTACTTAAAGGACAGGGACTACTTTGTGTCTATAGGTAATCACACATCTGAGCTGACATAAGTGACATGTGGAGTTCCCCAAGGCTCCATTCTGGGGACTCTTTTGTTTAACATTTACATGCTTCCACTGGCTCAGATTCTGAAAAACAACACAATATGTTACCATAATTATGCAGATGACACACAGATTTATATAACCATTTCACCAGGGGACTATGATCCCATACTGGTGCTGGGTAATTGTATTGAGCAGGTTGACGGCTGGATGTGCCGGAATTTTCTTCAATTGAACAAAGATAAAACTGAAGTTATTGTTTTTGGAGCCAGGGAGGAACGATTGAAAGTCAGTGCTCGACTTCAATCTGTAATGTTAAGAGCCAGAAATCTTGGTGTAGTCATGGACTCAGACCTGAATTTGAGGAGCCACATTAAGACAATTACAAAGTCAGTCTACTATCACCTGAAGAATATATCACGGATTAAAGGACTTATGTCTCAGCAAGACCTGGAAAAACTTATCCATGCATTTATCTTCAGTCGACTCGACTACTGTAACAGTGTCCTTACAGGGCTCCCTATCCATCAGGCAGCTGATTCAGAATGCTGCTTCGCGAGTCCTCACTAAGACCAAAAAGGTGGATCATATCACTCCAGTTCTGAGGTCTTTACATTGGCTTCCTGTATGTCAAAGAATTGATTTCAAAATCCTGCTGTTAGTTTATAAAGCACTAAATTGTTTAGGGCCAAAATACATTTCTGATCTTCTGCTTCGTTATGAACCATCCAGACCTCTCAGGTCATCTGGGGCAGGTTTGCTTTCTGTCCCCAGAGTCAAATCTAAACAAGGAGAAGCAGCGTTCAGTTATTATGCTCCGTGTATCTGGAGCAAACTCCCAGATAATGCAGGTCTGCTGAAACTGTCAGTTCTTTTAAATTAAGACTGAAGACTTTCCTTTTTACCATTGCTTTTAATTAAATATTTAAGATTTTTCTTTTTACCACTGCCTTTAACTAGTAGATTGATAACTTGCACTGCACTGTAACATTTACTGTATTGTTTTCTATTTCTTTGTTTTTTGCTTTTTACCATTGCTTTTAATTAAATATTTTACACTGCACTGTAACTTTTATTATTTTTTAATGTGTATTTTTTCAATTTCCCTATGTTGCTTTTAAACTTTTTTTATATTTCCCTGTTGCTTTTATGTTTTATGTAAAGCACTTTGAATTACCTTGTTGTTGAAATGTGCTATACAAATAAACTTGCCTTGCCTTGATTGTGCTACCTTCATCTCATCAGATTTATAAATGAAAAAACAATTACAATTATTTTGTTTCCCCCCCCTCATATTTCACTGACAAGGTTTGTTTTTATCAACTAGTATAGCTGGGTTTATTTATTCACATATTTCACAGATCCATTAGACTGTCCATCTGCCAGTCCATCGCAGGGCCACACATAGACAGACAACCACTCACACTCATGGACAAACTTAAAGACACCAATTAACCTGCATGTCTTTGGATGATGGGAGGAAGCAGGTAATGTTGAGGTGCACATTACAGAGACATGGCATGACCGTTGCTACAAAAATATATATTATATTATATAATATCAATGCGGAACAAACGATTTTCCCCCGCACACTGTGTGAGTATGGCAACACACACTAGTTTCCTTTCCTCACGAGGCCGGCAGAGTCACGTTACTACACACGCAACAGGATGTTTCAAGGAGAAAGTACATGAACACACACACGATATTAACAGGATTAACTGAAATAACCGACATGGGGAAATTACAACACCACAGAGGAAGACCCATTCACTACAGTAATGTTACTTACTGCGGTCTAACTGTTATAAAGTGTGGCAACAATCTCATTTATAAAATTCTGTCTAGTTCAGTAACAGTTTTTATTCTCATAAAATACATTTAACTGTGCTCACATTGCTTGTGAAACATTCACAAATAGTAATGTTAGTTACTGAAAAGCGGCAGGCAAGCTAACGCTGATGTGTCATGTCAGCTAAATGCAGTTAATGTAATGTTATCAAGTAACGAGCATGGATTAGTTCAACCTCAAGCTGATAAAAATATTACTGTAACGTTGCAGTGGGAGTGTAACGTTTCCTGAGTTTCCAGCATGTTGTTTGAAGCTGTCTCCTTGTCTGTATATAGCCACTGTCACGCTGCCTTTTTTTCCGGGAGTTTTGTGCCAATATGCTGGCTTACTGCAGTCTGTGATCCAGGACATTGGTAGAAACAGAGCCTGAACATGTCTGTGTGAAAAGCTGCAGCTGGCATGCCAGTGTTTTTTGTTTTTATTGCAGGCAGTGGTGTGTTTCGAATTATGCTCGCTCATGAGTTCAAGCCATTCGGACACACCTGGTTGCAATCTTAAAACTGCACCACTAGTGGCCGCTGAAAACTAGCTGCTTAACACTTTCACAATCTAAAACAATCCATAACAATCTTGCAGTAAATATTACCTTCATGAAGAATATAATTATCTACTTTTGTTGTTAATTTGTCAGATTCAACTCTGGTCATTTTTGACACATTAAAGTTGGAGGTGTTGTGTTGTATTTGTAACCCGCTGCACGACCTAACTCTAAACAACAACCTTGGGTACGGGAGGTGGATGCGCTGATGAGGGGGCTAAAATGCATGGGCACTAGCGTCAGTCGCAGGTGCGTCTCTTAAGGTGTCGGGGAGGGAGGGTTAGGGTTAAGGTTCCGTTACGTTGTAGTGCTATAAAAGTATTACTAATATAATACAGTACAATACAGTCATTATTGGGAGAAGCATAGATAAATCTCACAATACAATCAAACAAAAAAAACATAATTGGAGCAACTTTTATTAAACCAGGATGTCTCCACTGTCTTTATTTAGGTTATAATGTGCAGCAGCAACCGAGAATAATTTCCAATCCATAATGGCGACAATAAAGATTTGTCATGGTTGCCCAAATAAAATTCAAGATTTGAAATGGAAGCCTTTTTTAATCTACAGGGATGTAGGTAGGTGGTTAATATATGTTGTAGATCCATGATTTATTTTGAGAAATGTGAACGTGTATATGTATAAATATGACATTTTTTAACATTATATAAATATGAACCATGCAGGTATATTCAATTAAAAATCTGTCATGGACTTAAAGCTATTTTAGTGCTGTCTAAGTTCCTTTGTTTTTCATTCTTACAGGTTTGTCTCAGCTTCTGTTTTATATTTAATTGGGTCCATAATTCTTTCCACAGTGAGAACCAATATTTCAGTGAAAATATCAATCCTGATGAAACAGC
Source organism: Micropterus dolomieu (assembly GCF_021292245.1). NCBI lineage: Eukaryota > Metazoa > Chordata > Actinopteri > Centrarchiformes > Centrarchidae > Micropterus > Micropterus dolomieu. The sequence continues at coordinate 4,479,370 of NC_060157.1, forward strand.
ATTGCCTTAGTATTGCAACACCTTAAGAAACTCTATTTTCTATTCTAACAAAATAGGCTAATGTTGTTCTTAGTTCTCTCAGTACAGAATCAAAACACCAAAGTAAAAGTACTGAATGGACCCTGTTAGCAATTTGTATAAAGGTCCGGAATTAAAGACATAGGTTTTCTGAAGAGTCACCTTCATCTCCATAAGTAATGCTTTCAGATCAGTTGAAGGATTGTGTGCAGGTTGTTGGTTTTAAAGGACTACTGGAATTCTTGAGAAAATGTGCCACTGAGTAGAGTAATGACAAGTAGATGTCATTGAGATACAAACCAATAACTCTGGCCTGAAGGAGGAAATGTGTCATATCTGACAAGTTCTAGTACCTGGAAATTGTACTTAAGTATAGATTGAATAACAACACATTGTTACCTCCACTTCTGCCATACAAAAATGTTATATGTACTTCCCCTCCAAATGATTTGATGTCTTCGCACGACCCTGAGGAACATAGGAAATGTCTTTGAGTGAAGTCAAAAAGATATTCTACCTCTGTTTAGCGCAACATAACTGACTGTTGTCCTGCCTGAGTCAGCTTCAGTCAGGCTGAAAATGGAGTGACGCCCAGCTGCTGTTGGTGAGCAAGACAGATAAGCTGCCAGAGTTCAGATCATTCAGACAGAGCAGCTCTGCTCTTTTTTCAGTGGGTAGAGCATGCCACTATAACACTGCCAGGTTTATACTTGCAATGACAGACAGCAGATGCAAGTGCAAGAGTGCAGTATAACATTATGCTGAATTTCTACATATGGATCATTTCCTTTTTTTGTATTGTTTTACTGAAATTAACCCAGGCATTTATTGAAAGAGTTACTTTTTCACTGACATACTTATGATAGAATATGACAATACACTGCACATTGGGTACTTCTTAAATGAATCATAGCGATTCTGTGCGCCGACTGAATACTAACTATACAAACTAATACTAACTACTAATACTAGGTTTCTAATTTATTTCTAAGGGATTTCCTTTTACAGTCATCTGTTCATGATCTGTCTCAAGATCTGTTTTTATTTACATTATAACTGTGGTAATAGTAGGTTGAGATTATATTTATTTTGCTTCATTACATACAGACAGACTGGCTGTATGTAACAAGGGTTGCATGCACACATGTATAGGTGTGAACAACAACTTCATTTGGACAGTTAGTGAATTATTTTCTCTCTTTCTTAATTTGCATTTGTCCTGGCCTCTGGTAATTGAAACCCACAAATATAACGTGACTCTGATGAATACCTGCATTAAAAGTACTACTATATGCACACAGGCTGAATTGAAAGCTAGGTGTGGAGAAAGCAGTGCAGCGTTTGTTCTGATTGCAAACCCACATGGAGCATTTTTCATTGGGCTCATCAAAAGAACTCCCACATATTACGCCTGCCTGAATGAAAACCTTTATGTCCTGTTATTGTCCATGTTAATGGATGGCAACATGCTCAAAGAGACAAGGTCCAGAAATAACTAGACAAGAAATAATGAGACTTTGCAGTGAGGACAACTCAAAGTATGGTACATGGAAAGGAAAGGCATATTTAGATCTACAATGAAAGACACTCAATAATATGCCTGTCGCATCACATTCACATCAGGGATGGTGCATTCTTGCAACTGTAATATTATTACTCTTTTGTAAATAGTAATCCCTTACGCTCCTAGTTACTGGGAAAAGTAATATTATTACAGTAACACTGCCAACGCTGATGTGTCGACACATTCTTACTTTTAACTCTTACTACCCTTCTGCGATCAAGTTAGCAATATTAAATATGCCACATCCAGTTAGACTTTAGGTTTAGGCACAAAAGTACTTGGTTGTGTTTAGGCAATAAAACTACTTTGTTAGGTTTAGGCCCTAACAACTTTACGCTGTCTTTTATGAATAATTAAATGTAACCTAAACATCTAAAAAAACGTCACATTTCAAATTAATTATTATTGGGATATTTGAGTTGTTCAGTTCAACTTAATTGTGTTGGACTCAACACAAAAAAGGTATAATGCATACATTATAATAAAAGAACCTAATGGTAACAATTTTACAATTGGATTTTAATGTTACTACAGACCATAATAACATTTATTCTGTGTAAAAATTTCCAGAGGGAGTTTTTCTTGATGTATCTTCTTATGTTTAAACAAGAGCAAGCTAAGCAACAAAATGTGGTATAGCAAACACAAGAATATTGACTGTTTCAAAAAAAGTGAATGATTTCCAATCATTGAGAGTAATATACAGTCTCCTCCACTCAGGCCTTGTTCCTCCTCCGCTTTATACAAAGCAATTATTTGTCCAGCGCCGTGCTTCTGTCTTCCTCCAACAGTCTCTGTATTGATTTTCTGCCTGAAAGGACAAAAACAAAGAAAAGAAAAGGCAGAAAATTGTGAAAAGAAGGAAGAAACGCAATGGCATACTTGTCCTACAAGATCTGAATAAGAGTTGTTTGAGGAAACAAAAAAAATGCACCTAATCTTTGCTCCCATTTGCTTCTGGTATCTGTTTAATGTGCATCTTTGTTCTTCGTGCCAATGATGTTACACAACTAACAGATATTAAAAGAAGTGATTCCACACACACACGTAACTACTGCCGGTGTGGGTGTTGCTGCGCACCGGACCCCAGGAGCGGGGGGTGGGCGTAGCGGCCACGGGCGTTTCTTCACACCCGCTTTTTGCAATGTTGATCATAGTGCACACCAGCCTACAAGACCTCACTTCACTATTTCCTAATTATTGTCCCTGCTTGGTCCATGTATTGCGACCTGTATATTTGCTGCTTTGCTCTGGTGCCCAAATGCAATATGATGTCATTGACAGGGTTTCTGACTGCTTGATTGATTGATTGATTGTTGCTGTTTTGTCTTGTGTGATATGACTGGCAGGCTAAAACTGAATTGCCCTACAGGGATAAAAAAAGTTGTTTGAATTGAATATTACTCTATAACTAGAATGATTGCTATTTACACCCCTCTCCAACCTCATATATAATGTTCATGGTTACCAGAGATGTTTTATAGAGGAGACACGCACTTTAAGAATCGTCAGTACAACTCTAAAGGGACATCCCGTAGCGCAGACAGTTATCCCGCCTGGCTAGAAGGCCAATCGTCTGCTTTTAACAGCCAAGGCAGGAAACATATTTCTGCCAGTTGTGTGGTTCCACTGATGAAAGGGTCTACTACTCATGCATTACTACTGTCACCCATAAATAATAATAATAGTAGAAGTATAACCAGTGGGGAAAAATGCTTTTTAAACCTTATTTTGGGGCAAAGCCATCAAACCTTTTTAGCGATCTTTATGGTGATTTATTGATGATTCTATATAAACAGTTATTAGTTATTTATGTCCCTGTGACCAGTCAAAGTGCAGTTATGGCTCTCTTTGCATTCATTCAGATAGGGGCCTGGTCATGTTAGACTGAAATAACTGCCCGGAGGCGTTACCAAGATGGCTGCCGATTTGCAGGACTTGCCTAAAAGGACTTTGTGGTTGCCCTGTTTTGATTTATCATACATTTTTAGTATTATGTGTTTTAATTGTTATTGCAACTTATTCATTTGGTTGTTTTGTTCTCAAAAGTTCTGAAGTAGGCTAACACTGCTTGCTGGGAAGTGGGAATTTGTAATGCACAATAAGTGCTTGGAAATACTTATGTCATGTTTTTTGCAAACGTTTGACGTGGTTAGGAAAAGGCTGAGTGAACTTCCGATGGGTGAGTTACAGGTTTCTTTCTGTTTAGAATAGGATCAGTGATGTAAGTTTCTATTGTTACCTTTGTTGGATAATGCGCACATATAGTAACCTGTCTGTGTGACGTCTCTGGCCGCTTTGCCGATAAATGATGAATAGGCCTATTTGCAATTGTGTGATCATACCTGTAGACTTATGAGTTGCTGTTATTATCTTGATGGCTATAGTGCTTATCGTCATAGTGTCTCTCTGTGTTTTGATTTGTTAATGTACGCTGGTAAAAATATTTCGGCTGTTGGGGGGAATTCTGTGGCCATGGCTTTGATTAACTTGGTGTTTACACAGTGACTACAGAACCCAAGAGGGTCACTAGAAATAGTCCAACACACACAACAACAACAACAACAACAACAAAAAAGTACATATGTGAGGGCTATTTCCTGTGTTTACATTTATTTCAATGTAGCAAATAACATTTCATAATGGTATAACTGGTTATCAGTCTCTCCAAAGTAATAGTCTAATACAATAAAATAATAAATGTAATACACTAACGCTAGTTAAAAGTTTTTTTTAACAGAGACTCGATACTTTATGAAGGATAAATATTGGTTATGCATCTTTACTACAAAGAGCACTGTCCTTTAATACCTCATCTCTGATTAATGTTCAGCAGCATTTCTTCTTTCAGAATTTTGATTGTAAATTGTAACTTTTCCCCCCCGGAGAGATGTGCCAAGGAGTTTGCAGTATTTTTACAGCCCTGCACATAGAGCAGCCTTTATGTACAGTGGGTACGGAAAGTATTCAGACCCCTTTAAAATTTTCACTCTTTGTTTCATTGCAGCCATTTTCCAAAAATCAAAAAAGTTCATTTTATTTCTCAGTAATGTACACTCAGCACCCCATCTTGACAGAAAAACAGAAACGTAGAAATTTTTGCAAATTTATTAAAAAAGAAAAACTGAAATATCACATGGTCATAAGTATTCAGACCCTTTGCTCAGTATTTAGCAGAAGCACCCTTTTGATCTAATACAGCCATGAGTCGTTTTGGGAAAGATGCAACAAGTTTTTAACATCTGGATTTGGGTATCCTCTGCCATTCCTCCTTGCAGATCCTCTCCAGTTCTGTCAGGTTGGATGGTAAACGTTGGTGGACAGCCATTTTCAGGTTTCTCCAGAGATGCTCAATTGGGTTTAAGTCAGGGCTCTGGCTGGGCCATTCAAGAACAGCCACGGAGTTGTTGTGAAGCCACTCCTTCGTTATTTTAGCAGTGTGCTTAGGGTCATTGTCTTGTTGGAAGGTAAACCTTCGGCCCAGTCTGAGGTCCAGAGCACTCTGGAAAAGCTTTTCGTCCAGGATATCCCTGTACTTGGCCGCATTCATCTTTCCCTCGATTGCAACCAG
>NC_060157.1:4484622-4566501 GCF_021292245.1 Micropterus dolomieu
CTGTCTCTGAGCTCTTCAGGCAGTTCCTTTGACCTCATGATTCTCATTTGCTCTGACATGCACTGTGAGCTGTAAGGTCTTATATAGACAGGTGTGTGGCTTTCCTAATCAAGTCCAATCAGTATAATCAAACACAGCTGGACTCAAATGAAGGTGTAGAACCATCTCAAGGATGATCAGAAGAAATAGACAGCACCTGAGTTAAATATGAGTGTCACGGCAAAGGGTCTGAATACTTATGACCATGTGATATTTCAGTTTTTCTTTTTTAATAAATTTGCAAAAATTTCTACATTTCTGTTTTTTTCTGTCAAGATGGGGTGCTGAGTGTACATTACTGAGAAATAAAATGAACTTTTTTGATTTTTGGAAAATGGCTGCAATGAAACAAAGAGTGAAAAATTTAAAGGGGTCTGAATACTTTCCGTACCCACTGTACTCTAAGAGGAGAAGCCCGGGCCAAAAAAAGTCAACTCTACTCACCCACTGCTTCACATAAAACCCAATTACTGTGAATGCACTAATACTAGAAAGCGACCTAGATGAGCTTCTGAAATCCTGGATTTTGGTAGTTTATATGCTTTAGAGAGAGTACGGCTGGACGATATGGCCAAAAATGTTATCACGATAAAAAGTTGCATATATTTTGATCTTGATAATTATCAACGATAAGTATCAAATCGTTATTTCTTTCTAATTTAAAGGCTGATATTTGTTCCTGAGTTAAAGTTGAAGAAAGCTGATGATTTATTGAGGTTGTTACTTTTCTTCATACTCAATACTTGATGCCAAACAGTGGATCACTTCACAAATCTGAGGTAGAACATTCAAAACAATTATGATAAAATCTTTGTCAACAAATATGCATGAGTGAAATTAAGTAAAATCTTTTTCCAGTCCTTTTCCCTCAGAAAAATAAACATCTTAATAAAAATATGTCCTAATTTTTGTATGATTCAAGTGAATAAAATCAAACTTTATTGAATATTTATTGAAGATTTGTTATATTGTTGTTGAAATAAATTATATCGCAATATTTATTGTTATTGTTTTATTGTCCAGCCCTTAGAGAGAGTTTATAAAGTAAATCATGATGATGAGTAAATGTATGCTAACTAAGTTAAGCTAACTGGCTGCTGGCTGCAGCCATATGTTTAACGGACAAATACGAGAGTGTTATCAATCTTCTCATATATAATGGCAAGGAAGTGAATAATGAAGTCCAGAATGATGATGGCTGCTGAACATATTTATGGACACTTCATCATGCTGTTGTGGTACATTTACAGCTGTCTTGTAAATATTTTTAGACACTTGGTAACTATATATTCAACAGGAATGTTATGGTTTATTGAGTGCCCTTCAGGAAAAAGGAAAATTTATATTGGTGAATTACAAAAAAGTCTGCAATATATTGACTGGTTTGGGAGTAACCACTTGTGGAAACTGGAGTAAAATGACTGCATCAAAGGGTAAGGAGATATCTGAATTGTCTCTGTTTGAGGAATCTCCACGTATTGCTTTAAGTATTGATGAAAGACATATTTCTCAAGGGGCCTCAGAATTGATTTATCATTCTCCTCAGCACAGTAAACAGCAACATTAGGAAGGCAAGTTCCTCCACTCAATCATAAGTGTTGCTATGGAAAATGCGCACAACAAATAAAAACAATTCCTAGAAAGGGTCTGAGAAAGCACTCCTAATTTTCTTCTCATTATCAGGAAACGGGGCTGTACGTGCCTGTGAAAGCTGATGATAATTGCCACATTATTAAATCAGAGGCTTGTCTACTGTGAAAAACTGAACGGCACATTATCTACTCCTAAATTGTGCAAAACCTGGGATACTGCTTGACATAGACACCATGTCCAATCAGACTTTAAGGTGCATCTGATTATTTACAAAATTCACCCCCCTTCCTACCTGTCTGATCTCCCTAAACCTTAAAATCCATCCAAATTCGAATTTAGAATACAGGGTTCCTGTCTGTCCCCAGAGTTAAAAAGAAGTCAACTGGCTGCAGGGCCATTTGCTATTGTGACCCCTTCCTCTGGAATAACCTCACTGATGGCATCAGTCAGTCTGACTCTGTTGGGGCCTTTAAATCCAAACTTAAAACTCATCTTTTTGCCTTAACTTTCAGTTAGTTGCTTATTGATTGATTTCTTCAGGCTTTGTACCTATTACCATTATCCAGTGGGTCCAACTCCGTCTCAATGAATCCAAATTAAAGTACTGCAACAGCATCTTCTATGGTTCATCTGATTATCAAAACCTTGATCAGCCTTGATCACTCCAATAATATTTCCTAGTTTTATGGTCTCCCCTGAGTTTATGTATTTTGTATTTATGTATGTAATGTATCTATTTTTAATGCACTAAATGTATTGGTTTTATTTTAAAGTGTCTTTGAGTGTTCTGACAAGCAATATAGAAATAAAATGTATTATTAATATTATTATTATTAAGTAATTTTAATGTCTGATGAGAATATTGTAAACTTTCTGAAAACCACTGCATCTCTGTAACCCTCTGTTTCTATGTGACCAGCTTCTCTGTGCTGGACCATCAGTTGTCCTGGGACCTTACTCTCTCTCCCTTGGCTGTCAGTGCCTCATTTTCAGTGTTTTGGATCTGGATCTTTATCCTCCATTAGGTTTTGCCTCTCCTCTTGGCAATTTAGGGGTGCTTTATCAGGCATGGAAAATGACTCTCTCTTCCCCCCTTTGTGTGAGCTTTGCCTCTTGTCTGTTTGTGTAGACTGTCCTTATCCAGGTTCCATAGTAGAGAGGAGTTTGTGTGGCTCAGGTCAGGTGTGTTTGGTGGTACCTGGAAGTTGCTCTATGTCCTGCTGGATCCATATTCTTTATATATGTTTACAATTTATCATCATCATGTCATCAGTGTCCATACTGTAATTTTATTATGTTGGTCTATTCCGTACACACGACATCTGTTACATGTCTGTCTGTTCTGAGAGAGAGATCCGTCCTCTGTTGCCTTTACTAAGGATTCCTGTCAAAAGTTTTTGTTCCTAATAGATAGATACTGTCATATGCTGTACAGATTCTAAAGCCCCTTGAGGCAGATTTGTGAGATTGGACTATATAATTAATATTGACTTGTTTTCTCTGTTCCTCTCACTGTATCTATCTTGCTATGACTATGTATCAGTCTATGAGTTCATGGTTTTATGCCATGTCAGACAGTTCCTCTGAGTGTTTTGAAGGATTTTCTATCATATGGCCCTGTAGATAGAAGGGACGACATTGTGTTCTTGGTCTCACAGAGCAGAACAGAACATCCTTGTGGGGCCTCAAGTGGCTCAACAAGGTCATCCTTTACTTTCTGTCTGCTTCTTAGAGAGTATATGTTGTCCTGTCTCTCTGATGTGTTTCTGCTTTTCACCCCTCCCCTTTTTCTCTCCTTTCCCTCACCTTGTCTCCGCTACATCCCTCCACACTTCTTCTAATCCTAATGTTATGCATCCTTCCACCCCTCACTCTTTCCCTCTATCCCATCACTCCCCACAGTTAATGTCAGTCTCCCAGGACCTTTTCAGATGTCACCTCCAGCAGATCTGTTCTGCCAGTGAGGAGATTCCGCTACACTGCATGAATACTGATAATTAGCGAGTGGATGGGTGGATGGATAAGGGACAGCCATTATCAATAGACAATAATGTACACACAAGACTGCACAGATTCAAATCCCACCGGAAGAGTTTCAGAAGTGTTTCAGGAGTGCTGTGTTTTGCCTGCCTTACATTGACTCGTTGTTCATTTGTTCTTTTTGTGCTTCTACTACTGGGCACAGTTCTCTGTGACATGGTTTTGTTCAGTCCTGTGTACGGTTTCATACCCCACAGGGAGAAATTCAGAAGCAGAGCATTTTGCGTGCCTGATTTTGCTGACTTGCTCAGATTTAGTTGATTTGGTAATATGTCATTGCTTTTTGTGCTTCTACCATGGTGAAGTAAGTGAAGTAGTTAAACTGATTTCTTTTTTTGTCTGTATAAATTGTGTTTATTGTTTGATTTGTGCGGGAGTCTGCATACTTTATTTTGAAAATTGACCGGATTCTCTATGCTGTTTCTATGTCTGACGTCCTGTCCTGTTCATCTCCTCTGTGCAGTTTACGTGGCTTGCATCAACAATAGACTAGTAGCGTGTTCTCTGCAGAGTGGAGCGTCTGAAACGCACTGTGGCTCTTGGTGTAATCACAAGCAATCTCAAAGTCTACTCAAAGTCTCTCCTGAGGAACAGTTGCAACTCAAACTTGAAAAAAAATAATGATTTAGACTTCAGACCACTGTAAAACTAAATCAGCATTATTGAACAAAAATATTTCAATGGAACATCAGCAGTCAAGGTCAGGGTGGTAAAAGGCAGTGTGTGAGATTAAAGGCTGTTAACTTCAGTCAATCCTGACTACATTTTGTGTTGTTGTTGTTTTCCTCTTTCTCTCTCCCTCCTGACTCTCTCTGCTGTGTGCCCTATTTAATAAAGCTGCAATCCCATAATACTAATCTCATAAACTAATGAATGCTTGGTCCTCAAAATGTGGGTGGCTTTGTAATCAAATCACACAGCTAGAAACCGTTAGTGGTGTTTACAGAAATTGCTAAAAATGATTTTAACATCATTAGTATAAAACAAAAAGGCAGCACGGCTCTGTGGAAAAAACATCTCTCCAAAACATCAATAAAAAACAAATCTTAGACCTGAATGATGTGCTGTTTGAAAAAAATCCCAAGAGACACACAGCAGATGTAAGTATTTAGTAAGGCTGAATTCCAATCTCTACTCTCATAAGTCTGCATCTCTGCACACTTTGCCTGAGGGAATAATTCACAGTTCATAGTGCTGTGATGTTAAACACAGGATTACCAGTGGAAGTCTGTGTAAAAAAAAATAAAAATTAACAAACATGGAAGGAGCAACTACAAGAAAAAGTAATTTTTCAAGAAGTTTTACATTTCAGTTTGATGCTGTTTTGATGAAATTGTTATGTTATAGCATGTCTTCTCTTGGTTAATATAGTTATGAATAATAATATTTCCAAATATTATTATTCATAAGCACTCGTTTTGGGCACCACCTGAATTTTCGTTCACCTAAGGCCTTCAGGACACCTTAGGTATGGTTTTAATAATTACACATCCGACCCAATTGGAGCCTACATGTTCCTTTCACAGCCTACAATAGCCAATGAGAGCCTGCGTTGTAAGGAAGGGCCAGCCCCTATTATTTCGTAGGTAGGCTTAGCCAATTGCAAGCAATCGTGCCAATGACTGGCACTTTGTCTAGCCAATAATCAGTCTGACTTTTGGGTTAGACACTTCAGAGTGTTATCTTTCAGAGAAGCCCAAAACCATGCATAAACTCCAAATGATTCAAGTACATGCAAATTTTGATATGCCTTGAATAGGCGTTTTGCATGAATTTTACAGTAATGTTAAGAGGTTAACAAACAAAACAAAAGAAAGTAAATTCAATGAAGGTTCGTGCGAATATGGCTAAGTACGTTAATTTAGTCTCGGAGGTCTTTCCGGGCCGAACTGTTGATTGCAGGCGTTGCTAGAAGCAGGAGCAAGCTCCGTGAAGCTCCGAGAAGAGAGCTGCGCATGGCACTGTGTTTTTGTCTCCTGGGGCATGTCTACCAGGAGGAGGGCTTCGTTACTTGGAGTCTGTGTTTTAATTTTAATAAAGTCTTAAAGTCTATTTGCGCAAGTTTTAATCAAATACCTTTCCACAATCAACTCTTGTAAAGTTCTTCATTTTAAGCATTTGATAAAAGTAAAAGTTATTGTTAATCGTCCATAACAATTACAATAGTTACCAGTTAAAACATTTCATAGTGCTCATAGCAATTGGGAAGAACATCTTAAATACTTCAGGGAGAGTACTGATTGTTAAACGTTCTTACTTATAACTTTCTTATACATTTTCTAAGAACATAGCATCAGATTACAAACAATAAAACACAGAGTAATTTAAATTAGGCACAAGGAGAAGCATTAAAGAATAATGACATGTAATATTTCATTTGTCCTCTGGGAGGACACTGGTTCCATGAGAGGACCTGGACCTACTAAATCACTGTAAGACTATTTAGCTCAAACAGGGTAATAAGGCAAGTTTATAAGGATAAAACATTTCTTTGTTCACACAAAAGGAATTTGAATCTGTTCTTTCTCTGGCGTGTTATCAGTCCATGTTAATGGCTCTTTGGTGGGGTAGAGAATCGGGACTGAAGAAAGGGGTTCTTTGATGTCTGAGGTACTCTAGAAAGAGAACATCATTACCGTGGTTACCCAGCCCTTTTGCTTGTCCGGGAGAGTGTGTGCGTGTGGGGGGCAGTTTAGAGTTTCATGACCCCTATCCAAAAAGGTCCTGACAGCCTAGTTCAGGATGAGGTTAGTGTCTGGACAAGGTTAATATTGTCATTTTAACAGTCATGCATAGAGTCTGTTATCTCAACTTCACCAGAGGTAGGTTTTATAGTCGAAACTTCCTGAACAGCACTTGGAATGGAGCAAACCTTTAACCCCTCCTTTGGGGTACTTAGGGCTGTGTTACGGCCCTAGAGCCGTGGGTCTTGTGTTTTGGTTTGGTGCGTCTTTCTCCTGTAGTTCTCCGGGTACTGCCCTTCCCCCTCCAGAATCCCCCGATTGGGGGATCAGGGGCAGCTGCATCCCATTACTAATTGCAGCTGCACCTGATCCCCCAATCAGTACCTGGAGGATAAGAGAGCAAGGAGACTACAGCGGATGAACTATGTGGCAGGTCCTGTGTGGGCCAGCCTAGGTGGCTGCCGAACAGTGGGTCAGATGGCGGTGCTTGGGTGCAGCAGGAGTGGAGCTGTGTGCTTGGGTGCAGCAGGAGTGGAGCTGCGCAGGGAGCTGTGTGCTTGGGTGCAGCAGGAGTGGAGCTGCGTAGGGAGCTGTGTGCTTGGGTGCAGCAGGAGTGGAGCTGTGTGCTTGGGTGCAGCAGGAGTAGAGCTGCGTAGGGAGCTGTGTGCTTGGGTGCAGCAGGAGTGGAGCTGTGTGCTTGGGTGCAGCAGGAGTGGAGCTGCGTAGGGAGCTGTGTGCTTGGGTGCAGCAGGAGTGGAGCTGCGTAGGGAGCTGTGTGCTTGGGTGCAGCAGGAGTGGAGCTGTGTGCTTGGGTGCAGCAGGAGTGGAGCTGTGTGCTTGGGTGCAGCAGGAGTAGAGCTGCGTAGGGAGCTGTGTGCTTGGGTGCAGCAGGAGTGGAGCTGCGTAGGGAGCTGTGTGCTTGGGTGCAGCAGGAGTGGAGCTGTGTGCTTAGGGCTAGCGGAGCTGTGGGCTCCCTTGGAAGAGGGAGGGTGTTAAATGTGTTTTTAACTTAAGTTGCTAGTTTTGTGTTTTGGTTAAAAGCTATATCACCACCTTTTTTTTTAAGTAGTCCAGTTCTTTGTCTATGTCTCTTCTGTTCCTCTGTAAGATATGTATTTGTTTGCACCTAATGTGTTCTTCTTTTTTTTAGACCTGGTTTTCATTTATTTGTTACTCCTCCTCTCCACCTCTGGACTTGAGCCACGTGAGGATGTAACGGGCTGTCTGTTGAGGGTTGATATCAACCCCAGCCCCCCTCTCTTTCTCTCAAGAAGAAAAGGAGAGATTCTGGATTCTTTTTTTGGCATGAAATAATTAAACCAACACTTGCTGGTTTACTACAAAATATTAAATCAATTATCTGAAAAAGACCTCTTGTCTACTCTCCAAGGCAAGAGCCTGGAATACAGAGAGTTGTTCCTTTAGCCTTTCAGTCCCAAACCCACAGTTGTATGTAACATGTTTTGGCATCATCACAGTAACGTGATGTTACATATGCTTTCCAATTATGCCAATTTGGCATAATTGCACTTACCAGATGATGTCAACTAAGTCTTTAGGTGGAGATTCAGAATGGGATTGATATTTAAATTGATAAGGACTACCTGGGGAAAAATTGTACTTGTCAGCTTGGCTGACCCTGGACAAGAAAATCACTTTCTAGAAATGCCCAACTGACTTCTATGTCATCTGTGAAATCGGAGCACTTTGTTGCTTCTGTTACTTTGATATTAAAACAAGGCCAGCAAGAACAAACTACGGCAGAACACTTCCAAAAATAAAGATTTTACAGAAAAGGCTCTTTGATGAAGCTTTCAAACTATACTGCTCAAAAAAATAAAGGTAACACTTAAACAACACAATGTAACTCCAAGTCACAGTCCTGTGAAATCAAACTGTCCACTTAGGAAGCAACACTGATTGACAATCAGTTTCACATGCTGTTGTGCAAATGGAAGAGACAACAGGTAGAAATTACAGGCAATTAGCAAGACACCCCCAATAAAGGAGTGGTTCTGCAGGTGGTGACCACAGACCACTTCTCAGTTCCTATGCTTCCTGGCTGATGTTTTAGTCACTTTTGAATGCTGGCGGTGCTTTCACTCTAGTGGTAGCATGAGACGGAGTCTACAACCCACACAAGTGGCTCAGGTAGTGCAGCTCATCCAGGATGGCACATCAGTGTGAGCTGTGGCAAGAAGGTTTGCTGTGTCTGTCAGCGTAGTCCAGAGCATGGAGGCACTACCAGGAGACGTGGAGGAGGCCGTAGGAGTGCAACAACCCAGCAGCAGGACCGCTACCTCCACCTCTGTGCAAGGAGGAGCAGGAGGAGCACTGCCAGAGCCCTGCAAAATGACCTCCAGCAGGCCACAAATGTGCATGTGTCTGCTCAAACGGTCAGAAACAGACTCCATGAGGGTGGTATGAGGTTTGGTGGTGGGTGAGTAATGGTGTGGGTTGGCATTTCTTTGGGGGGCCGCACAGCCCTCCGTGTGCTCGCCAGAGGCAGCCTGACTGCCATTAGGTACTGAGATGAGATCCTCAGACCCCTTGAGACCATATGCTGGTGCGGTCGGCCCTGGGTTCCTCCTAATGCTAGACCTCCTGTGGCTGGAGTGTGTCAGCAGTTCCTGCAAGAGGAAGGCATTGATGCTATGGACTGGCCCGCCCGTTCCCCAGACCTGAATCCAACTGAGCACATCTGGGACATCATGTCTCGCTCCATCCACCAACGCCACGTTGCACCACAGACTGTCCAGGAGTTGGCCTCATCAGGAGCATGCCCAGGCATTGTAGTGAGGTCATACAGGCCACACACACTACTGAGCCTCATTTTGACTTGTTTTAAGGACATTACATCAAAGTTGGATCGGCCTGTAGTGTGGTTTTCCACTTTGATTTTCCAAATCCAGACCTCCATAGGTTGATAACTTTGATTTCCATTGATGATTTTTGTCAGCACATTCAACTATGTAAAGAAAGGAGTTTTAATTGAGATTATTTCATTCAGACCTAGGATATTATTATAGTGTTCCCTTTTTATTTTTTTTGAGCAGTGTATCTAAGCAGTTACCGAGACCTAATCCCCAAAATAGTAAAAATGCTCATCCACATTTGTGATTTTTTTTTTTTTTTTTTTTTTTTTTTGTTATTGTCAATGGTGAGTCAGAAATTAGTCAAACATCTAAAAGATTTGGCTGCAGAACCCCTTCTCTTATTTATGTTCCAGAAAACAGTTCTCTCCAAATCTAACCCAGTGGTACACAATAAAAACAAAAAAATGGCTGACTGTAGCTGACACTCACATACTGTAAACAACCCAGATCAGTTCTGACAAATGTTTCAATAGTGATTTGACTTATTCATGTTAAAAGGCTACATTAGAAAACGCTGATAAAAACCAACACATTGGTTGTTTCCATTGAGAATTGATGACTCTCATTTGTCAGAGTATATTACTTTCTCCTGTTATTACTGCGGTCTCAATGCGATTTATATGTAGTCCTCAGTTAACTTGAAAGGATAGAGCATGATTATATTAGCTTTTATGAGAGGCTGTACAGAAGCAGCTGTTATTGAATTTTGGTTTATATGAGTAAACGCTGCACGCTGGCCAATGCTCTTCTGCCATGTACTGAAATCAATAGACATTATGTTCACAAACAAAAAATCCACTCTCACAATGTTACTGCATTCTGTTGTCCCTTTATCACCACTCACTGCAGATCTTTACAATCTAGTCAATTTTCACCAAGAACTCACCAACTCGCCATAGGCTTAAACATCTTCTGCCTGTACAAATATACAAAAGTGTCTGTGTGTTATAAATCGACAAAAAGCTAAGTCATTTTATTTGATAATCTGTTGCCCAGTGTCTTATGGGCAAAATTTATTCTTTTTTTACACACTTGGAACCAGTTGAAAATAAAATATTAAAACATAGTTTAAACAGGTATGACATATTTTGATTGCCCATGGCATGTTTTATCCCTTTTGTGTAAAAAAACAATCTCCTATTGCAGCATGCACCATGTTGTACATTTCATGTAGTATTATTCAAGTGCCATATTCCTCTCCAAGATGCAGTGGAGCAGTGCACAAGTGGCATAAAATTTCAATGTAGCAAAGCATAGAACCTGAGCAAATGTACCTTGTCACTTCCACTAATGCTTGCAGTTGAGATTAAATTAAAGAATTTACTGTAATTGTCTTCAAATTTTGTAATTGACATAAAGGAGGGCCAGGCTGCTATTATAGAATTTACGGTAATTGATTCCTCATTGAAAAGGTGATGCTAGGAAAATTAAAACAATGTAAAACTACAATAATATTCAGCCAACCAGAAATGCACAATGAAGGTGTCTAGGACACTAAAACTGGGTGAGAAGGCAGATGAAAACAGTGGTGAGTTAAGATTAGATTTGAACGATGTCAGTTTTTTTGCTGTAAAGAAATTCTATGTTAAACATGGATACAAGCCATTTTTTAGCTTGTGAACAGGCATCGTTCCTAGACTTGTATTTGGATGTAGTCCAGTTGCACCACAGCTCACTCATGTGTCTTTTGCAGTTCGAGTGTCTCTTGGTAGATTATCAGAAACAAAGCATCCTCAAGCAGCCCCAACTGAATTTCATGCTTCGAAGATGCAAGCTAATCCTGCAAAAATAGCCTTGGTGTGTAATGATAGCACATGGAGAACAGATCATGCTTGAGCCCTGAGTAACATTTGTTGGACAATGGCACACCGGCTGGAAAAGTCGCATTAAAAGATCTGTCGGAGGCAATGAGAGAATAGACCCAGAACTGCGTTAAGACTCCACAAAATACAGTCAGATGGACAGATGAACGGATAAGCAAACAAAAAGAATAGCGGAATAGGAAAACACTTACTTGCATGTGTGGACGTGCGCAAATAAAAAACACCACATGATGACCTTAAAAAAAACATAGGAGAGAGGAAAAAAATACCATATGCCACCGCTCACTTATCCAAGTACACAGACAGACAGACTATTAAAACGTGGGGGGAAGGCTGCTGATGTGTGATATTGGTTTCTGTGACAACAGTAATGTCTGCAAGGTCCAGTGCTGTCTAGACACTCAGCAGGGAAAAGAGGCTCCGGAAATTGGACAGCTTCTGCAGGGAGACAAAACGTAAAATATTTCAAGACCTTTTTAAGGGAACCCCAAATTGCAGATCAATTGAACAACCTAGATAAAGGAAAAAAAGAGCCAGCAGAAACAAAGTGCTGCTGATTGAACAGCCAATAACCTTTTAAGACTGGAGAAAATGATTAGGAAATGAACTAATATGAAAAGTGAAATCCAGCTGCGTTTATTATTACAGATGCAATGAAAACAAAATGTGTTTTGGCATATTGACAAAATCCTGCTCTTTATTAATCTAACAGGGGAACTAATCGCTTCATTACTACTTTTAACTGTCAATATGATCATCTAATTTCACAGGCTTTTAACACCTCCATATATAAAACTTTCAAACAAACTAACAGACTTCCAGGAGCCGGTTCAGAGATCAACAGCAGTGACGCTGCAGGATCAATAACGGTTTTCTCCCACAGTGAAATAAGTTACTAAATCAAAGCAGCAGGAGGTCAGAAGGTCTGCTGTAAGTAAAAACACAGGAATATTGTTAATAAAATGTGGCAGGTGGTACTATGCAGTGAAAACTAACAGATGGAGCTCAGTGAGGGGGATGACAGGGTCATTACTAGTTTAGTTTCTCATCTGCATTGTGATTGTACTGAATGTTGAACTTGTAAGTAATTTTAAGCTTCAGATTACACTGCCTCAATGAGGACATAAATTGTCACGTCATGCTGTTGGCTGCAATGTTTTTATTGCCCACTAGAAGGCAGAAAGAAACTTTGTACATTTTTTGTCAGGTTGGGGGAAAATCGCTTATCACCGTACATAGCTTTTATTTTCAGTTTCTTTCCATATGATGAATATTAGTCTAATCTTATGTTACGTCCTGAGGTGTCTAGCGGTATCGGGACATATAGAAAGATAATGATAGACACACGTAAATTACAGATTTTACTTTTACCCAACTCCTGAGGGATTTCTTTGCTGCTAAAAGACCTACTCTGTTCACCAGCTAGTTGCTTACTTTGTCAGCTATCTGGTGCTGGGCAGGTAACATACAGCGGGTTTTGTGAGGGAATTTTGCTTAAGGGGCCCAATTTGGGTAAAGGTGAGGGATGGTTCATACACATGTCACGTTCAGGTTACTTGCAGACATAGATCAGCCATGACCGTATGACCACTGGTAAGTGGTCCACAACACTGCAACACTGCTTAGGTAGGTGGTACGTGTCAAAGTAAAATTCACATGGCAGGACCCAAGGTTTCCTAGCAGAACGTTGCCCAAAGCATCACACTGCTTCCACCGGCTTGCCTTCTTCCCATAGTGCACCCGAGTTAGGGACGCACACACACCCGGCCATCAAGGATCAAGGTAGTTTATTTATCAATGTACTTTGGTGACATGTATACACCCAGAACATTCAGCTATGCATTTTTTTAATTTGGGGTTTAAATCTGGGGTGAATGTAAACCACAGCAACAAGATAATAGGATTTTCATCTTCACATAAAAAAAGCTTGACATATGGGAAACTGTCCATCTTGACTTTGTTTGAGCACCAAGCATCAAACACAGAGTCTGCCTCCTCATCTTGTCAGAGTCTTATGCGCTGACAGCTCAGAAGAAGCTGGTCTCTGTAACGTTGTGGTGAAAAAGTCTCTGAGTCCCATTTTTTCCAGACCCAACCTTTAAGAGCAGCCTTAAGTCCAATCTGGGCCAGCATGGCTACTTTCATACTATCATCGTAACTGCAGTGGGACAGCCTTCGCTCCCCACAAGTATCAATCAGCCATGGTCGTCCATGAACCTGTCAACGGTTCACCACTTTTCCTTCCTTGGACCACTTTTTTTAGGTACTGACCACTGCAGACTAACCCTAACCCTAGAAACACCATACAAGAGCTACACTTTTGGAGGTGCTCTGTCCCACTCATCTAGCCATCACAATTTGGCCCTTGTCAAAGTTGCTCAAATAAGCTTACGTTTGCCCATTTTTCCTGCTTTCAACACATCAACTTTGAGGACAAAATGTTCACTTGCTGCTGAAGATATCCCACCCGCTGACACACCGACTGGTGTCAAAATGCAGGCTGATCTGTGTATATACAGGTTTGTGTCCACAAACCTGGCGGTATTGAACTTCTGACTTTCCATGTCTGCCTGTCAGTGCCTCCAACGTTCTCTCTTTCAAATGTGCACAGAAGGTAATACTGAATGATCAAAGAAAAGTGCATGCACATTGTCTCTGTGCGCTTTTCTTATTTCACCATGTGAAGGAGAAGCAAGAAAAGAAAAGGAGAAGGAAGTTGTGAGAGAGGATAAAAAGAGGAAACATTTAGTATTCACTAGCATGATTGAATTCACAGCTTTGGAAAAAAAAAAAACTGAACTGATGAGGCTTGAAGCACGCCCAACAAAGACACAACAGGCAACAAAGACATCAGAGGCAGAGCCAAGATAAAAGACTTTGCCTCAAGAGGTTACCCAATGACACATACATATGTTAACACACACTAATGCACAGCATCTACCCAAGAGTACACATACAGCAAATACAAACTTTCAGCATGAAATCAAAATTATAGCTACAGAACTACAAGTACTGTATCTAAAAGACACAAAGTCAAGAATAAACCATAATAGGTGTAACATCAGTCTCTCAGGGGATTTTCTAGAAATGAGTACATTAATTTTCCTGTTCATAAAAGACAGCCTGTAAAACAGTTGACTGTTGACACTTATAAAAAGTATAAGTGAGGTCTGTGGGGAAAATGCATGGGATTGTTTTTTGGTTGCAGTTGCACTGAGAAGAATGGGTGTAAACATTTGATGGAAAATGTATTCATTTAGTGCCAAGGGGTTACATTTATTCATTTAGCTGACACTTTTATCCAAGACAACTTACAATTGCTACACATGTCAGAGGTCACATGCCTCTGGAGCAACTAGGAGTTAAGTATCTTTCTCAGGAACACAATGGTGGGATGTCTCACAGAGAATCTAGAATCTAGAAATGCCATCTAAAGTTGAAAAGTGTAAATCTACATTTCCCTTGATGCCCAAGGAAACTTTCAAACTTCAGTCACTGAAAACAAAACACAGTCTTGACTGACCAAAGCCAGTATCCATATACATTAAGATTTCTAATGGAGAGACGTGCATTTCAGTCATGCATGTCTTCTTCAATTAAACGCATCAGAACATAACTGATAAGATGCTGAGTGCATAAAATACACACGTGCACATAAATAAATAATTTAAAACAGGTTTCATGTTTGTTTATTGTCTTAATAGCCTTAACACTTACAGTGTGTGTGCGTGTGTGCGCATGCATGTGTGTATAATGTGACTCTTACAGATTGAAGTCGTGTTTCCATAACTACAGAGAACATAACACTGCCTTACATTTATTTCCCTGGAGACTTACCCTAACCTTAAAGCAAGTCTTCACCCTGAAATTTAATGATTGACAGTACTGAGACTTGTATTTTGTCCCCACAATGTGACTGCACAACATCAGTAATATGCTCCCACTCACACATACACACAGCCTTGTGTACTATCTTGTGGGGACCAATCATTGACATAATGCATTCCCTAGCCCCTCACCCAAACCTTCACCATCACAACTACATGTCTAACCCTTACCCTAAACATTTTCAAACAGTAACCCTAAAACCAAGTTTTAACCCTCAAACAGCCCTTTAAACTTGTGGGGTCCAGCATTTTGGTCCCCACAATTATATGTATTGATGTTTTTACCTTGCTTTTATGATCTTACCTGGAGCACTTTCAGATTTGTTTCAAATGTAAAGCACATTACAAATAAAACTTCTTCTTCTTCTTCCTCCTCCTAAGCTGTGGGACCCCACAAATAAATTGGAATCCCAGTTTTCTGACCCTGCAAATATAGTAAAACAAGCCCACACACAGACCGTAACCAGACAGGTTACTGAGGACACAGAGATTTGAGCTGTGTTGTGAAAATGATTTTCAGAATAGAGATCAGACTTTGAGAAGGGATATTTCACTGGGGAAAATTATAATTAAAAAGGAGATTAAACCTTTGACCAAATATTGACAGAGGCATAGGCACACAGGGAGACAAGGAGAACTATTGAATCTATCAGATTAATGAGCTGAAGTGCGGCCATTATTAAAGGGCAGCAAGAGTGCGTGTGTCTGCATTTACATATTGTTTGGGGTGTGTGTGCTTATAAGTGTATATTTACATTTGATTGGACCACAATCAATACAACAGTAATTTCACTATAAAATTGTAGCTGCAGGTGGTGTACTTTGTTTTCTTTTGGACGCTGACATGACAGTGGTAGCAACAGACATTTGACTTTAGTCCATCTTAAAAGTCAAAAGATAATTTAGTGAAATTCACTGAGAGCTGACAATAACCAACACACAGAAAGGCCAACTCAGGGGAAATGAATCAGCTTCTGCATGCAGACGGACCTTAATGGACAATTTGTCCTCTGTTTTAGAGGAAATGGCTGATTTGTCCATTACTGCACAGAAAGAGCTGCATAATGACAGATTGACGGAAGCAAAGAGATGTAGAAGTGTGAAAGTCACTTACTCTTCTCTTCCATTTTCTCTCCATATTTCATCAACAGCTCTCCAAGTTGGATAAGGATAATGTGAATTCTCAAGTCCTTCCAGCCTGTATGAACCGGTCTTCATCATTTGGTAGGTTAAGCTCTTGGTAGCTCTTAGTTGATGTTTTTCCAGGATTTTCATGAAAACACATCTCGGATGCACTTGAGCCCATCTGCAAACATTTATCCAAATATTCTTGTAAATCCAAAACAGTCTCTGCCATTTCTTTTATTTTCATTGAAAAACTTGTGATCAGACAGAAATCTCACCACACAGAGATGTTAACTTTAGCACCACATCTCACAGTCCCAAACAGAGCAAGGCTGGCTTAAATTTTTAGATGTTTATATTGCAAAACTCTACCAGTTACGTTTCCACTCAGTCACAAACTGGCTGAGACTCACAGTGCAAAAACAGAACTGGTTTGCTGCACAGTCACACCTGACACCACAATGCTCTCACTACAATTCTCTCCCTTTAATAAGCCTGAATGAAAACCTCTTCTTGAAAAATCCAGTGCTGGTTTTAATGGACTTTTGCACACTTCAATCTGCTGTCACCCCTGCCTCTGGTTCTATTTTTGTCTTTCAGATGTGGGAGGTTGTTGGAGATATGGTGATTAAAGTGAAATGGTTGATGAAAGAGAAACAATGGAAGAGGAGAGAAATGGCAGAATGTAATTACAGTCTGTTAAGAACGCGTCTGCTATCAAATAATTTCTAAAGAAAACTAACAGACAAAACAGAAACCAAGGAAAAGGTGGTAGCACTTTTAAGATTTTTATCTCTTCCTGTTAGGTGCTCTTCATCTCTGTCTTTGTTAAAGATGGGTGTCATTACAGAACAATAAGCACACTGCTTAAAGAGCATCAGAACTTCAGATAATTAATTGCAAAGGATTAACGATATAGGAAAGGAGTAAAATGAAAGGATCAGAGGTAACATTTACTGGCTCGCAGTAAAAGCACTGTTATTCTGAAGCAGCCATCTTGACAGCTGACAGTTTCATCCTTTTAAGACCAAACTGACACCCATGGTTTAAACCAGACCTGTTGGTCTGAGAAGGTGTTGGGTTCAAAATCCTTGAAAGTCACACTACAGGAAAGCATATATTCTAAAATCCAAGTCTGGATTTTGTTTATTACTGTTTTTGCTCAAGATGTGTAACTGAAATGGTTTCGTCATTAGGGATGGACTGGGAAATGAAAGCAGTTTGACGCAGAGAAAAGTGCAATACAAGGGTGCAAAGATATTTATAAGGTATTGGCATATTTGCAATGTATGTGTGGACATAAACGCAAAACAATGAATTCAGAGGAAATAGCATATACTGTATATAGATGGTTGCTGAATTGGCCTATCAGAAATGTTTATATTTATTTCAACAAATCTTTATCTTTATTCATCTTTACTGTATGAAATATGTTCGATCCAGAAAAGCTGTGGATTGTTCTCAGATTACTGATACATAAGGGCTGTCCCCGACTAAGGATTTACACAGTCGAATCAGAATCGTCAAGTCCTGCCTGTAGTCGATTGATAGTCGAATCATGTGTGTTTTTGTGTGTGGCAATTGCGAGCCTGGGGGGGGGGGGGGTTAGACACGGTAGCTCCACTTGAGAATTGTCTCTTTTCATTCAACTTACACTGTAAAAATCCAGCAAAACTGAGGCTTATTGTTGATCTCTCTCTCTCTCTCTCTCTCTCTCTCTCTCTCTCTCTCTCTCTCTCTCTCTCTCTCTCTCTCTCTCTCTCTCTCTCTCTCTCTCGCCTGTCATTCACCGGTCTTGTGCAGAGTTTTGCGTGCATGCCCTGCTGCCGACAACTGTGTGCACGCCAATTTTGGATTTATTTACACTCTTTAAAAACATTTATGGAAAAATGTATTGTTTTTGCATGTTTATTTACAGCATTAAATGTTGAAATGTATATTGTTAATAGGCTGTTTTTGCAAACATGGAGATGTTCACAGAGAAGCACGCTTGCACCATGGAGGCACATGAACTGCAGCGATCAGTTCTAGAAAAATTAAATTTTATAATATGAGACCGATGGTGACATGTATTATGTTCATACTTAATGTAAAGGCAGATGGTGTTGGATGTGACAGCTTTCACACTTCACCAAATTAAATGAACTCTGAAAGAAAACAGCTTTGACTTTAGAGGAGCCTCCTCAAACATGTGAACAAAACTGAGTATGAAAATGCCTTAGGCACCAATTACACCAATTAAAATATCTGTCTGCTATAGCTAGAATGGTTAGAAGTATTAAATCATTTAACACTTTGTTAATTTAATTGTAAAAAACAATTACAATAAATTGACATTTTTGGCTTTCTACACCAGGGGTCAGATGCATAAAACTATGTAAATTCATAACTAAAGACAGAAATACAGATCTTCTCATCTGAATTATAAAACTGCACGTACACCTGATTCTATTTTAGAAATCTAAATCTTTGTGAAACTGGGCACATGTGCATAAGCCTCATTTCCACTCCTTGAAATGTCCTGAAACATTGTGCATACCGATACTTCTGTCCACGCTGACTCATTACACCTGTTAATGAGATAAACGGCAAAGAAGCAGTAAAATTTCACTGATTTTGTCTCATTGTCTAGATTCTCCAAAAACACCAGAGCAGCAGTCATTATACGCACAACTGTGTACCCTTACCATTAACTCATCACATGTACCTGTAAACCATCATCAGCCTTGATGTCTCTATCATCATGTCAGAAGGATGATTTATGATTCAGGTCATAGTGAAACAGAGTTTTAAAAGTGCTTTACAATTCAGGATTTTTTTCAATATAATTAAGTGGGAAATAAGGGCTCAAATGTAAATAGAAAAAATCCATCACAGTTAAATTAAGTCTATATTTGTGTATTCTAGTGACATTTTAAAGAATGCTGTATAGAGTGCAAGGTAATAACACAATCACTGAATTTGGCAAACAACCTAAAAAACTAATTTTGATCTAAGGTTACATCACCACTTATATATTTATGTCCAGCACAGAGCACAATGCAGATGTGTAGAGCAATTTCACCAACAAGCACCTACAACAGTCGCTGTTTTACTTATATATATATATATATATATATGTCAACTTATATGTCAACGCTGTGACACAACTGTCTCATTGGTTGCCTAAAAATGTCACTGACAAACAAGGTAAGAGTTGAAACTGATTGAAATTTTTCTGCAGCAGTGAGGTATTGCTTCTGCTAGGAGGTTCTTCATTCTCTCCAAACAGTGTGTAGTGCGCATATATATATATATATATATATATTTCACCCTGCTCCCCCTAAACCAGATCTATTTTCTTCTCTTCAGACCTTCATAAGCATTGCTTGGTTTCCTTAAAACCATGTAACAGACTCCAAGGGCCATCATTTACCAGACTGGAATTTCCTTAATGAATGATAAAGTGCTGAGATTCTCCTACAGCCTGTTTTTCGTTTTAAATAGCTACAGGCCTGTTCATTCAGCTGTAACCTGATAGGACTAAATGCCGGTGACAATAACTGAAGATGAAAATATTAATCAAACAGACTAGACACAGTTTAGGCTGCTCAAGGACCTGTGATTGTAAAGTGACAGTCCGACTCAGTAGGTCTATTAATGATTTTTTTGTAATGTAAAATGTGTCTAGGTTCAAACTGACTGTGAAGTTTTAGACGTCTGTCTGTTACATTCATCTTACATTCATCTTGCTCATTTCATATTTTATGAAATGCTGTCAAAACACATTCAGACAATCAGCACATAATGAAAAACTCACTTTTAAACTACATTTGTTTCAGCTGCACCAAAGTCATCCTCACTCAGAAATATTCACATCATATCCAGCTGATAACTACAATAGGAATGTTCAATCTGTGCGACTACAATATGAAAGGTTACTATTTTATACAGATTACTTTAAACAGTGATCACTGCAGCACTGTAGCGCACAGTAAGTGTTTTGCCTTAATGTCCAGAGTCACTGTGTTATAAAGAAGGACAGTGTATCTTATAGATTTTATTCTGTGCTGAGGATAAATTTACGATGTGTGATGTACGATACTGTCTATTTAACCGTGATTTTGATTTTTCTAAAGACGTAACTGTGTTCCAGTATGTGCTTTGATATCGACAGTCTGAATGAGGAAATGTCATACAGCAGCATCAGGCTCCGCAGGAGGGGAGGAGTCAGAAAGAAACACAGCTTTAGTTGAAGTAAACCTCCTCCCGAGCAGGTTTAGTCCACAGCATAAATTGCTGGGGTTACAGATCTAGAGTTTATCTGATCTCGCTCTCTGAAACTGAAAACCCAGAGTTTCCCTCATCTCGGGCTCAACTTAGAGTTTTCACTAAACCCGCTTTCTGAAACAGGGCCCTGTTCTGTACGATTAAGTAGTTTGTGTTTGGTCTGCAGAATTGGGCTAAGGCTCCAGGTTAGTACTGATTCCCCCTTACACCCTGTTAGTAATTTCTTGTATTAGTTACACTAGGTTCAGGGGTGCTGCACTCCCTGTGTTTCTGTTTCAACAACGACTAGATAGTATAAGTAATAAATGGCTCACACCAGCCCAAAGCAACTCTGCTTTTCATATGTAAAGAACCTTACTCTTTGTCTCCCCACCATTATATACTGTATCCATGTCTATCCATCCCTCCATCCATCTTCATCCGCTTATCCGGGATCGGGTCGCGGGGAGCAGCTCCAGCAGGGAATCCCAAACTTCTCTTTCCCCAGCCACATTAACCAGCTCTGACTGGGGGATCCCAAGGCGTTCCCAGGCCAGTGTGGAGATATAATCTCTCCACCTAGTCCTGGGTCTTCCCCGAGGCCTCCTCCCAGCTGGACGTGCCTCCCTAGGGAGGCATCCGGGAGGCATCCTTACCAGATGCCCAAACCACCTCCACTGGCTCCTCTCAACGCAAAGGAGCAGCGGCTCTACTCTGAGCTCCTCGCGGAGGGCCAGGCTTCTCATCCTATCCCTAAGGCCAGCCACCCGCCTGAGGAAACCCATTTCGGCCGCTTATACCCGCAATCTCGTTCTTTCGGTCATGACCCAGCCTTCATCACCATAGGTGAGGGTAGGAGCGAAAATCGACCGGTAGATCGAGAGCTTTGCCTTACAGCTCAGCTCTCTTTTCGCCACAACGGTGCGGCAAGCGAGTGCATTACCGCCCCCGCTGCTCCGATTCTCCGGCCAATCTCCTGCTCCAGTCTCCCCTCACTCATGAACAAGACCCCGAGGTACTTGAACTCCTTCACTTGGGGTAAGGACTCATTCCCTACCTGGAATTGGCACTCCACCGGTTTCCTGCTGAGAACCATGGCCACAGATTTAGAGGTGCTAATCCTCATCCCAACCGCTTCACACTCAGCTGCGAACCGATCCAGTGAGAGCTGAAGGTCATGGACCGATGATGCCATCAGGACCACATCATCCGCAAAAAGCAGTGACGAGATCCTAAGCCCCCGAACCGCAGCCCCTCCTCGCCACGACTACGCCTCGATATCCTGTCCATGAATATCACAAACAGGATAGGTGACAAAGCACAGCCCTGGCAAAGGCCAACCCTAACCTGGAAAGAGTCCGACTTACTGCCGAGTACTCGGACACAGCTCTCGCTTTGGATGTACAGGGATTGGACAGCCCTGAGAAGGGCCCCCCTCACCCCATACTCCCGCAGCACCTCCCACAGTATCTCCCGGGGGACCTGGTCATACGCCTTCTCTAGATCTATAAAGCACATGTAGACTGGATGGGCATACTCCCAAGCCCACTCCAGGATCCTTGTGAGAGTAAAGAGCTGGTCAGTTGTTCCACAACCGGGACGAAAACCGCATTATTCCTCTTCGATCTGAGGTTCCACAATTGGCCGAACCCTCCGTTCCAGCACCCTGGAGTAGACTTTACCGGGGAGGCTGAGAAGTGTGATACCCCTGTAATTGGCACACACTCTCTGGTCCCCCTTTTTGAACAGGGGAACCACCACCCCAGTCTGCCACTCCTTGGGCACTGTACCCGACTTCCACTCAATGTTAAAGAGACATGTCATCCAAGACAGCCCCTCTACACCCAAAGCTTTTAGCATTTCTGGGCGGATCTCATCAATCCCTGGGGCTTTGCCACTGTGGAGTTGTTTGACTACCTCAGTGACTTCCACCAGGGAAATTGACGAGAATACCCCCATCAGCCTCGAGCTCTACCTCTACTAAAGAGGGTGTGTCAGTCGGATTTAGGAGTTCCTCAAAGTGTTCCTTCCACCGCCCAATTACCTCCACAGTTGAGGTCAACAGGGTCCCATCCTTACTGTACAAAGCTTGGACGGTTCCCCGCTTCCTCCTCCTGAAATGGCGGACAGTTCTCCAGAAACACTTTGGTGCCGACCGAAAGTCCTTCTCCATGTCTTCTATGAACTTCTCCCACACCTGCTGCTTTCCATCTGCCACAGCAGAGGCTGCAGTCCTTCGGGCCCGTCGGTACCTTGCAACTGCCTCCGGAGTCCTCCGAGACAACAAATCCCGGAAGGCCTCCTTCTTCAGTCGGACGGCTTCCCTGACCACTGGTGTCCACCACGGTGTTCGAGGGTTACCACCCCTTGAGGCACCTAAGACCTTGAGACCACAGCTTTCCGCTGCAGCTTCAGCAATAGAGGTTTTGAACATTGCCCACTCCTGTTCAATGTCCCCAACCTCCACAGGGATGCCAGAAAAGCTCCGCCGGAGGTTTGAGTTGAAGATCTCACAGACAGGGGCCTCCTCCAGACGTTCCCAGTTCACCCGCACTACCTGTTTGGGCTTACCAGGTCTGTCCAGAGTCTTCCCCCACCCCCTGACCCAACTCACCACCAGATGGTGATCAGTTGACCGCTCTGCCCCTCTCTTCACCCGAGTGTCCGAAACATGCGGCGTCAAATCAGATGAAACGATTACGAAATCGATCATCAGCTCTGGTACCATGTACACTTATGAGCATCCTTATGATAGAACATGGTGTGCGTTATAGACAATCCATGACTAGCACACAAGTCTAACAACAAACACCCACTCGGGTTCAGATCAGGGGGGCCGCTCCTTCCAATCATGCCTTTCCAGGTATCTCCATCATTATCCATGTCTAGACATTATCCATGTCTATCTTTATCTTTAAATCTTTTTATATTTTTTCTAACTTTTTCTCCATTCAATGCTGTTCTTCAAACCACAACTCTCTTTCTCTCTCTCATTAACTCACTCTAATGGCTTTCTTGGAATTTCAGCCCATTATGGATCCTGTCGCCGCAGGGAAAACATCCTTCACCACAAGGGCTTCTATGACTCAGTGGGGTAGCGCGGTCGTCCACTTATAGGAAGGTCGGTGGTTCAAGGCGCGGCTCCACCAGTCTGAATGTTTAAGTGTCCTTGGACAAAATACTAAACCCCAAATGTGAATGTATATGAATGGCTTAATTTCTGTTTCTGGTGG
Source organism: Micropterus dolomieu (assembly GCF_021292245.1). Classification (NCBI taxonomy): domain Eukaryota; kingdom Metazoa; phylum Chordata; class Actinopteri; order Centrarchiformes; family Centrarchidae; genus Micropterus; species Micropterus dolomieu. The sequence goes on from NC_060157.1 coordinate 4,508,171, forward strand.
GCAGTTGGCAGCTTAGCCTCAGTTAATCACTGTATGAATAGGGTGAATGTGATGTAGTGTGATTCGCTTTGAGTAGTTGGAAAGATTAGAAAGGTGCTATACAAATACTGTCCATGTGCTAACACTGTGATTGACACACACAGCATACTACCAAAACGAGAGCACAGTGTTTTCTGTGCAAAATGATGTTGACATCTCTGTATCTGCATGTGCTTATGCAGGTTTACACACAAACGCATCACTCAAACTCATGCATGTGCACACATGCATAAACACAATTTTCTGCTAAACAGTGAAGCATAGTAGGATAAAACAGTCTCTGAGCAATAAATATAAGAAGAGAGGAGGGGGTGAGAAGAAAGCAGTGAGATGACAGAAGCATTGAACCATAATAGGGAAATTTGCCGCACAGGTTTGAGGTGATGTTTCAATGCAGGTAGGCTCCACACATGACCTGAACTTTTATTCAGCCCTATCAGGTTTCATGCGTGAAAGTTAGCAAGGAAACAAAACAAGAGAAGCAAGGGCTATGTTTGCTTTTCATCTTGAGTAATATATTGTTTTGTTTTTTTGTCAAATATTCTTGCAAACAGGACTATTGCTCCCTGTAAGTCACAGTGGGTTATTTTTAGGAAGTATGTGGCCTAAAACAGGAGAAAGTATTAATGTCATGTTGCCCAGTTAAAGGGAAAAAAAATAAACCAAAGCACCAAATAATATGCAATTAAAAATAATTTAAAGGAAATAAACTGAGAACTGGAATATGGACCATTTGGAGACAAACCTGTCGCTAGATTTAAGGAATGAGCCATCTACACCTGGATTGAGAAGTCGTCCTTGAGAGGAAGGGGTCTACGCCACCCACTTACAATGCTGTCCTTTCATCACTTCCCAGGAAACTGAACAAGCATTTCCTCTTGGCCTCAGATGAAGATGCCAACGATGGTCGTTCAGACTTGGCCACGGGTGGCTCTAATAACCACGATGACTGTCGTTACCACCACTAACGATCCCAGAGGTTAAATAACTTCCCTACCAGTCAGTCAGAAGTGAATAAGTCTCTTGGATGAGGGACAAAACGTCTTCTAGTATCTTCAACCAAGTCCAGTTGCCCTTGACCTCAACCTATAGTTGGATTGAGACATGCAGCAATGTTTTTTTGGACAGCGGTGCCTTCCTCCGTAGTATCCTACCATGAGCTCCATTCTTGTTCAGCGTTTGACGTATCGTAGAGCAGAGATGATAGCATGTTCCACAAACTTCTGTCTTCAGCTGACACTTTAGGATCCTTCTTAATTGAGAATTATGTGCTGTGCTCATGCAAAAAAAGACTATCGTTCTGCAGCATTAATTTCCATTAATTATGTGATTTAACTGATATCACATGTAACTGTTGTACACTGTTTCTGAAGTGTGTTTGTGAAATGAGTAACATTTATTGTGCTTGTAATCTAGCTACTGTCCACATGGCCAATGGGAAGGTGTGACATTGCAGGGTCCCTGGAATCAGTCCACAAAGCAGTGTTTATGCAGTGTTGTCATCGCTACTGGCTACAGGTATGCTAGGAGATTCAGTGATGTTGATAGGTATGTGTCCTGTGTCTATGAAGCATTCAAATCTGAAAGGATGCAGTAAACTCACTATTGATGCGCCCTATTGTTTCCATGATTATGCTAATGTTAAAGGGCTGTAGGAGTTAGCGGAACATATGGAGGAGGTTAAAAAATCTCTGAATTTCATGTCAGATGAAATAAGTAAGGTGGCTAAACAACAGATGGGTCTGCTGGACTTAATTGATGAAGTGTGACAATTGAAGGCTGTGATTATTGAAAAAGACAAAGACTAAAGAGCTCTAAAGAAGAGTAGAAGATCTGGAGCAGTATACAAAGATGGATGACCTGGTAGTATCTAGACTGGAGACGACCCACCGCATCTATGCACGGATTCCAGCAGGGGACAAGGAGAGTGAGGATGCAAGAGGTGAATTGCACTCACTTGAGCAGCAAGTCATTAAGTTCTTCAACAATAAAGACATTCTAATGGACAGTAAAAATATATCTGCTTGTCTCAAAAACAAAGCAACAAGCCAAACATCATCATTCCACTTGTGATCAGAAAACATCAAATGGAGGAGCAAGTAGGCAAAAAAAACTAAAGGGCACAGGGGTGTATGTAAATGTGCATCTTACAAAGAATCTATCTATAGATCTAAGGTGAAATATTGTTTTTGGGTGAAAAATGAGTTATTAGAGAATGTGTGAATACACAGATTTTACTGGTGCTTTCAGACCAACCGCGGATTTTCGCCTCACGACGCTTTCCTCGTGTGAGTACATTCGCTGCAAGTGTTCACACACAACATGAGAAGGTGATTTTTAACACGGTAACGTGAATAAACACAACTCGCCATTACTAAAACTGTATGAACCCAAATTAAACATTTTGCTGTGATTATATGGCAATAAACGGATTAAACTGATGGCGAAAAAACTACAACATGATGCAGATTTGTTAAACATATGAATTCGTGCTTTGTCAGTAAGACAGCAGGACAACAACTTCTAAAATGTTTGCTTTCTTAATGGAGTTTGGATCGATCAGGGCTATTGGTCACGGTAAAGTACAATGATAGCTGGAATAAAGTTACAGACCCATCACACACGTTTAATGTCCAGTTTTGTCCAGTTTTTATATAAATATGAAGTCGTAGTCCGACAGAGCTAACGACGCTAACAACAACACTGGAACCGGATGTCCACGGAGGCTAGCTACTGAGAAGCTCCAGTGAAGATCAATCAACATTGAAATCCCAAAAACTGAAGTAAAAAGCTAATAATCTAATAAAGCTAATAAAAGCAGTTAACTCCGAGCTCCTCCCGCGAGTAAACGTCGTAGTTGTCAGAGCAGAATGATGATGATGATGATGGACTGTAGGATGGATTAGAGGGCTATGAAATGTTCAGTCTAAATAGGGTTGATAAAAGGAGAGGGGGTGTTGCTTTGTTTGTGATGTTTGCACTTAAATGTAAGATAATTGGTGACATGACAACTGCTATTGATAATTTGATGGAATGTGTAACTGTTGAAATTAAGGTTGAAGGGTTAAAAACATATTAATTAGTTGCATTTATAGAACACCAGGGTCATGTATTGATAATTGATTGATAATAGAAAGATTTTTGAGTTACATGAAAAACATATTAAGGTGATTCTGGTTCACGGTGACTTTAATATTGATTTGCTGAAATCAAATGATCATACAAAAACTGCAGTTTCTATCCGTTAATTGTAAAACCTAGTAGAATAACAAAGGATAGTGCAACTTTAATTGACAATATTTTATAAATGTAACTAAGGGAAAGATAAACAGTGGATTATTAGTAACTGATGTAAGTGATCTTTACATTATTAGAAAAAAAACTAAGTTAAAATTTAGAGCAAATAGGAAGACAAATTTTTTAATTACAAAAAATCACCAGAGGGAATTATGACCCTTAAGAAGGAACTTATAAATCATGACTGGCAGGAAGTTTACATGGAGGATACTATTGAATCATATGATACATGTTTAGATACATTCCTGACATTGTCTGTTGAAAGAATCTAGACAATTTTTCTAAAGGATGAGAAAGCCATGGTTAACAAAGGGTTTGTAATAAGCTTGTAAAATGAAAAACTAGGCTCTATAGAGAATTTTTCAAAAACTGAACAGAGGAAAAGTAAAAATATAAAAACAGATTGACAAATATGATATTGCAAAAAAAAAAAATGATGATGATCAGCTTTTGCAAAGCAATAAAAATAATAAGGCTACTTGCGGTATAAATATAGAGGAAATAGGTAATGAATCGATAATTAATGTAGGGCCAAACTTGGCAAAGAAAATTCACCTTCCAAGAGATGAAGGTAAAAAAAGAATTTTTTTATAACTGGTGGACTTTGTGAGAGTGATGTTATAAGTGGTTAGAAAGTTTAAGAATAAAACATCTACTGATGGTAACACTGTTGATGTCACTTATAAAAGAAGTGATTGTGTTCTTGATCCATTTATTTATATATGTTCTAAATCCTTTGTTTTTCCTAATAAAATGAAAATGGCTAGGGTGGTTCCAATCTATAAAAATGTCTTTGCTATCTCAATTTTCTAAAATACTTGATGACTTTATTGAGAAATGTGACTCATTGGGTGACCATTTAGAAGAAATTGATCAACATCTTTAGCAGTGATTGAATTTGTGAAAAATTGGCAACAGCTGTAGGTGTTACACTAGGTGTATTCGTTGATTTACATAAAGCGTTTGATACAATTGATCATTTCCTGCAGAAATTGGAACGCTATGGTATAAGAGGTGTCACACAATGTTAGTTAAAAAGTTATTTGTACAATAGGGTTCAACAGGGTAAGAACTAATATAAAATACAGATGTCTTTCAGTTATGGGAGTTAAATTATGGAATGGACTTAAATTATGGAAAGGATCATTATTTAGATTTGTTTCTTTCATATTGCTGGTATTCTTCATTATAGTGTATAGGGTAGGCAAATATAAGCATTGGGCTTCAGCCTATTCCTTTTTTGGTTGTAAATGTTGTTTTGTGTGAATGGATTGGTGTAAGCATATATAAGATTTTTGTAAATTGCATATTCAAACAAATCGTTATTCATTGCACATTATAATTTAAACCTAAATTCATTCTTAAACACATTTTAATGGGAAAATTGAAAACCTATCAACATAACTGAAGCTGTCAAGAAACTCACCAAATGATGGTGGTGTTTCACTTTCTAATTTCCTCTAACACTGGCATTGACATGTAGTATAGTTAATGTAACGTTAAACTTGATTATTCAATGATCCATATGTTTATTGTTGCAGAGCAGGAAAGGAGAGAGTAGTAGGAGAACATGTTTTTGGAAGCTGAATAAACAGTGTCATCAAGTTTGTGATCAAGTAACTAATCAGTAGATCTTTGCAATTGTAATTATATATATTGTATGATATTTTATGTAGCTGTCATAATAATCATTACAATCAATAAGAGGTGGCAGGTTAGGGCAAGATTGTGGTCATGATTAAAATGAACTAACATTGATTATTGGCAGGACAAGGGATGGGAACAGTGGTCGCATATTTTAAAGCTTTGTTGACCCATCCATCCAACTGCACGCCTCTCTAGAGAATAGTCCTCCATCTAGTCACTGAAAGGACAACTTGTATTCAGCTGTCACATCAACAAAATTAAGGCACATCAGACTGTATATATTTGATATTTCTGGTAATACAATGTCCCCAAATGCTTTAATATACTGAGTTGTACAGGAAGTATTTCACATTAATGCCAACGTGTTCTAATTTTATTCATTCCAACAGAGCCAATTTTGGCTGCAGTAACATAAAAATTGAATTGGAAAGCAAGGTCTTCTCAAGCCAATATCTTTTTGACAACATGATTTAGTGTCAGGCAGACTGACTTTAATAATTTTAGCTCCTGCAGATTTCCAAACTCATAACATCCAATCTGTGCAGATTTACTTGTTGACACCCTCAGTCCACAATGATTTCATGGGGCAGCCATCCAATCCCTCCAGACTTCCTGCCTTTTCCCTTCTAACCCTTTTCCTCCAAGATTGGTCAGTATGACTAAAAAAGTCAATATTCCTCCAGAGCAGAACAAAGTGGATAGTCCCTATGAATGTGCTTTATGACCAGGATTTAAGTGTTTATTTTCCAGGGGCAGATGAGTGAATGTGTTTAGTTCATTGTCCAGCGTAACACCCACAGACCCTTACATCTAAAAGTTGCAGCTCCGCTGGGGCAGCAGGGTGTTAAGGTTAGTGTGATAGAGCTGCGACAGTCATCATCTCTTTTCAGGCTAAGCCCTGTCCCCCCCGCCTGTGTAGGTGTGTTGCCACAGGCACTGGCAAAGAGATGAAGGGAGTTTAGTTTGAGTTAGAAACATATTTTCTTTTTTTTGTGAAGTTAAAAGCAGGGTTAGAACAATGCTACACTAAAGATACTGCAAGGTATTCTACCTGGGATGTCATTGGCTAGCAGTGCATTTGTCTTCTTTTTCACTACCACAGATTCACAAGTGAGAGGGATGTTTAAAGATGAAATTACTTTCTTGTCTGTGCTCCTTTACAAATCTTACCAAAGGTATTTGACATGTACTGTTTGTTAAAACATTTCAAATTAATTACATCCTTGTTAGACTTTTGCCATTCTGTCTGGACAGTTTTTTCTTCATAGCAAACTGTCGGTAGAATGATGGCTAATGTCTGTGGAATTTCAATGATTTTCAGCTGCCATTATGACAGTGGACAGACCCTATTTCTTACAGGCGTAGCTGCTCTTGGATGTAGTAAGGACTGCATACAGTCCCCTCCTAAAGTATTGGAACAGTAAGGCAAATTCCTTTGTTTTTGTTGTTCACTGAAGACATTTGGGTTTAAGATCAAAAGATGAGTAAGACAAGAATTTCAGCTTTTATTTCCTGGTATTCACATCTAGATGTGTTAAACAACTTAGGACATATCACCATTTGTATTAGACCACAACATTCTTAGGTGAGCTAAAAATCTTAAAGTAAATAACATTTAATATTTGGTGGCATAACCCTTGCTTGCAATAACTGCCTCAAGCCTGTGACCCATTGACATCACCAAACTACTGCATTCTTCATTTGTGATGCTATTCCAGGCTTTTACCGCAGCTTCTTTCCGTTCTTGATTGTTTCAGGGGGTTTCTCCCTTGAGTCTCCTCTTAAGGAGGTGGAATGCATTCACTATAGGGTTAAGGTCAGGTGATTGACTTGGCCAGTCTAAAACCTTCCACTTTTTTCCCCTGATGAAGTCCTTTGTTTTGTTGGCAGTGTGCTTTGGGTCATTGTCCTGCTGCACGATAAACTTCCTCCCCATTAGTTTCAATGCATTTCTCTGTAAATTGGCAGACAAAATGTTTCTGCTTCTGAATTTATTCTGCTGCTACCATCATCAGTTACATGATCAATAAATATTAATGAGCCTGTTCCAGAAGTAGCCATGCACGCCCAGGCCATGACATTACCTCCACCGTGCTTCACAGATGAGCTTGTATGATTCGGATCATAAGCAGTTCCTTTCTTTCTCCATATTTTGGCCTTTCCATCACTTTGCTAGAGATTAATCTTGGTCTCATCAGTCCATAAGATTGTATTCCAGACCTTTGCGGCTCATCTTTGTACTTGCAAATTTCAATTCGACCTTCCGATTCTTCCTGCTGATGAGTGGTTTGCATCTTGTGGTGTGGCCTCTATATTTCTGCTCTCTGAGTCTTCTTCCAACAGCGGATTATGATACCTTGACCCCTGCACTGTGGAAGTCATTGGTGATGTCACTTACTGCTGTCTTCACAGCTCTCACAATATTTCTGTCATCAACTACTGTTGTTTTCCTTGGTTGACCTGTTGGAAGCTTATTACACCAGTAGTTTCTTTCTTTTTCAGGACATTCCAAATTGTTGTGCTTGCTATGCCCAATGTTTGTCCAATGGCTCTGGTCGATTTTCCTTCTTTGCTCAGCTTGACAATGGCTTGCTTTTCTCCCATAGACAGCGCTCCGGTCTTCATGTTGGTTTATCCACAGGAAATGCAGTCTTTATAGGTCTGAACCAAGGATGAAAACTTAGTCTAGTCATGCAGAGCTATTTAATGTTTGGACAATCAACCTAAAAGGCAACACCTGGGCAACAAGGAACATCTGTCTGTCACATGTTCCAATAGTTTTGCTCACTTGAAAAATGGGTGGGTTCAAACAAAGGGTGGTTTGTCCTGAGTTGTTTAACACATCTAGATGTGAATACCAGGAAATGAGAGCTGAAATTCTGAACTCTTGTCTCATACTCATCTTTTGATCTTAAACCCAAATGTCTTCAGTGAATAACAAAAACAAAGGAATTTGCCTTACCGTTCCAATGCTTTTGGGGGAGGACTGTATGTGTCTTGGTGAGATGGATTTATTTACAACTTTTCATTATCTGGTTAGAATGCAATTGGATTTCAATCTGTCAAAAATGTTTCTTGGATCTGTTTTTAGAGATTTTTTGAGAACTATCTAATTCGCTAAATATTCAACTGTCTGAGGTTTTTGCTGTCACTGGAAAGCCTTTGCTCAGATGATTTTGCTTATTTAAAGTGGGGGAGATGCTGCTGTAGGTCAGTCGGGATCCTGTACTAAAGGCACTCTGCTTGTGTAGGACTTCAGCCTAATTAAATTTTATTCAACCTTACACTTAAATCTACTGGCAAGAACATAGTATAAATAATGAAAACTTATATAATTTTAAACTTTTTAACTAAACTGTTTAGTTTGCTTTGATTTATGCTGTTGGTTAAGGTTGGAAGATTTTTTTGGGAGGAAGACATTAAAAAGAGACTTTCATCAGCCATTGATTAAATAATAATTTATTTTTAGCTGTGGTCTAGATATCCATATATACTTTCCTTTCCTTGACTCACTCCAATTCACTCCATTACAATGACTCAGATTATTAGTTTATTTTATATTTCTGTTTTTATATTTCTGACACATACACATCTTTACTCATGCACACAGAAATGTATCACACTCACACTGCTTCTTTTTATCTCTTGTTCAGCAGCTATGTATCTCCTTCTTTCTCTCTCTCTCTCTCTCACTCACACTCACACTCACACACACACACACACACACACACACATCCTGTGATGTTGAACACCTCAGGCAGTGTAAAATGGGGCCTTAATCCATCACTAAGGGATCAGTTATAGACTGATATCATGTGAAAAAGGAGGGAGAAGGATGGGGAGGAAGCAAGATATGGAGAGGAAGACAAAGAGAAAGGGGCAGAAGAGAAGAGTGGAGATTGGATAATCAAGGGAAGCAGAAAGAAGAGAATACATTGATCATGCATATGGACAGAAAGTTGGACAATGGATAACGCAATGGAGTAAAAATGGATAAGTGGCATATGGATATGGAACACAAGAGAGGAGAGGAGTGGTGGAAAAAATTAAAGGTAGAGGGAGGCAGGGGATAGATATAAAAAAGGAGAGGAAAGATGCGAGCAACATGGAAAGAAAAAGAATATGTGGACATCTAGAAGGATAAAAAAGAGCAGTATACAAAAACATGAAACTTGCAGAGAGAGAGTTTGGAAAAGAAGAAGGGGAAAATAAAAGATGAGGTAAGAAAGGAAAGAGTATGACAAATGGAAGAAGATGTTTAGAAAGGACAGAGGGAAATGGGGTAGGAAGAAAAAGAAGGCTGATAGGGGACAGAAGGTAAGGAGATAGGAGCATGGGGAAATGAAGGAGACAGGGAAGAGAAATCTGACGTGAAGTGAATGGGGATAGTCAGATTTTTGGAGCATAAAGATAAAATGTGAAAACTTCAAATTTTTTTAAAATAAATGTATATATTTGAATCCAAGTAAATGACAATACATTTACTCATAGTGTAGAAAGTAGGACAGTAAGCTCTATTCTTAGAATATCAGAGTAACATGATAAAGGGAAGACAAGAAATCAATGAAGAGGTAAAAAATAAAGAAATGAGTGTGGGGGAAGGAAATGGAAATACAAGAGGAGAAGGGCACCAAGGAAAGAACCCTACAACTGTGTAGAGGAGAGAGAGAAAATGAAGGAATGGAGGGTAGAGGTTATGTCTGTATGATGAGGGAGGGAAGGAAGGAAGGAAGGAAAGAAAAAAAGACAAAGGTTAGGGAAAGACAAAGCAGACAACGAATACTAAGGAGTATAGAGGAGAGAAAAGGAAGATAGTGGGAACAAATTTTGGAGGAAGGTAGAGAGATGGATGGAGGAGCAGCTGGCAGGAGAGACACGAGTCCACAACAGTGCTGCCCTTCTGTATTCTGTCTCGCCGCAAAGAGAATTACTGATTTATTGAATCAGTCGCAATTGAAGAGAGGAAGAAACAGATCGAGAAAGAGATGAGTGAAGGAGAGAGAAAGTCAGAGGAAGACAAATCATTAGGAAACATTTATCATCATTTATTCTTATGCCAAATAGATTTGACCTTTGCTGTACTTAGAACTGGACTGACTGTTGCTTGTTTAAACTATGGGTTGTTGTGTGTGCTTTCATGCATGCAAGTTAGTAATTGTGTTTCCATGCATGTAGTGTGTCTTTGAGTCAAAATGTCTGCCTCCAATAATGTAAGCTGACATGTGGGCATTTGACGTGCATACAGTTGTGCCTTTGAGTGCACCATGTAGTGTGTGTGTGTGTGTGTGTGTGTGTGTGAGTGAATGCCTTGTTTCGGCAGTGTAGAATCTGTCAGCTGATTCGTGCGAGCTGTCACTCTGTGTTGACAGATATAAATGCCTATCACAATCTGAGCTGAGCGAGAATAGATTCATGAATTTCCTCTATTCTTTCAGCTAAATCGATCGCTTCTCATTTCCATCAACATCTCTTTATCCTGTTTTCAGTCTTTATTATTGATACTTTGACAAATGATGAGTGAGTTATTCCGACCATCAGGGGGATAGTGAAAAATATTATCTAAACTCTTATTTCCAGTAAGAGTGAATTTCTTCACACTCACATGTAGGTACTAGGCTATTAAGAAAACAGTAAAAACAAAAAGAGAAATATCTGCCTACTGCCTCCAAAACACAAAATGATCTTAATGAACAATATTTGGATCATAATCAGACCTAGTCAGGACAGAATCTGACAATTTTGATGAAATTTGAATAAATTAATCTGAGCTAAACTGAAATTGGCTGGAATTACTGACAAAGTATTTTTCAGCAACAAGTTGAAACAAGAGGCTGGGGTTTGCTTCGCATGTGAAGTTGATAGTTATGATAGTCATTTTTACCCAAACCATGATATTTTTCTAACCAAGTACTTGTGGTGCCTAAACCTAACCAGACTGCGACCATCACCTGAAATGTTTCTCAGCAAGCTTTATTTTCAAAGTCTAACCAAATGTGGCATATTTATTATTAACTTGATTGCAGAATGAGAACGTGTTGAAAAAAATGTGACACTGCCATGACAAAGCAAGACAAAACAATGACTTAGACTGCCACGGTGGGCCGCTGTATGTATTACACGCTTTGTTGTGTTACTTTTGCTGAACAATTTTCAAATGCTTACACAAAAAATACTACATTTCTGTAGCATGATTTAATATACATTTTTATGTTGGATCAGTTGTACACTTACTTTTAGAATTTAATATTGATCTTATTTTATGTTTCTGAGGTGATATAAAAATGACCTGACAAGCTTAGTGATCTGTTGCTCAAAAGATAAACTGCTTTCCAACAGGACACTACGGTGGCCCGTAGGTTTCAGGCCTAATACAAAAGCCACAACACGAACACAAATCCCACAACACGAATACAAACGCCACAACACGAATACAAACGCCACAACACGAATACAAACGCCACAACACGAACACAAACGCCACAACACGAACACAAAAGCCACAACACAAATACAAACGCCACAACACAAATTCAAAAACCACAACGGAAATACAAACGCCACAACACGATTACAAAAGCCACAACACGAATACAAAAACCACAATGGAAATACAAACGTCACAATATGATTACAAAAGCCACAGCACGAATACAAAAACCACAACGGAAATACAAACGCCACAACATGATTACAAAAGCCACAGCACGAATACAAAAACCACAATGGAAATACAAATGCCACAACATGATTACAAAAGCCACAGCACGAATACAAAAACCACAATGGAAATACAAACGTCACAACATGATTACAAAAGCCACAGCATGAATACAAAAACCACAACGGAAATACAAACGCCACAACACGATTACAAAAGCCACAACACAAATGCAAAAAACCACAACAGAAGTGAACCACAACAGAAGTTGACAACGAAAGAGACGCTTATTAACAGTGGATTCCTCTCCATGGAACACAGCTACACAGTAGTACAGCGACATTCAGGAGGTCTGGGTTCAAATCATAGAAAGAACATTCTTCTTCAGGTGACTTTTTTCCGCATAATAGTGTCAGCCAAATTAGGAAATGTAGACCTACGTGGAAGAAGAACGTCTTACCCGTTTGATAAATAAGTAATACTTTGTTCTGGTCAAATAATATACACCTGGATATTTGTGGTGTGGCTTTTGTGTTTGTGTTGTGGGTTTGTATTAGCCTGAAACATACGGGCCACCGTATACAACAGTGTGTCATTCGCACAGCAATGAAAAGAAACACCATGACTACGGATCACATCACCCAAGGGGAGAATATATATAGAGAACAAAACTGCTCCAATAACTGAATTGTTTTGTCAAAGGTGAATTTGCGAACAGCTCCTGTTAAGGGAGGGGTAGAACCAAGGAGTCTACAGGGAGCGTCATCTCTTGCCTCATTCATTTGCACTCTGACATATGAGTTTTGCTTTTGTAAATTTCCACCAGCCCCATCTTTTCACTTATATTATATATATATATATATATATATATATATATAATTTTATTAGATTGTACAATACTGGAGTGGCAAGGTATTTGTTTAAGAGTGGCAGCTGCCATCCTGGTATATCTGCCCCTGCTAATGTTTTCACAGAGTGCCCTTTTAACAGACTGGTGCTTAATGCATTGTTCAGCTGCTGGGAGTACATGACTGTAGACAGTGGAATGATTTCAATAAAGCCAACAAGAGAGACATTTTCTGTTAAGTGAGAGTGGTATCTCTTAACTCAAAACAAAGCATCTTCTAAATGCACTGACTGACCTCTAGCCTACTAGGCTGCCACCAGAGAAGACAGTGATACCACTGCCAAATTGTCTATATTTTTTTCACTGCAAAATAGAGGCTATTCTTTAATTTTTCAGGGCTGACGTTTTGAAAGGGCACTTGTACTATATATGATTTGCTGACTCCTGATTGCCCATGATTTGCTCAAATGGCACAGTGGGTACAAATAGCACCTTTTTGCTGCAGCTGTACAGTAGGTGTTATTGTCAGAACAGGAATAAAACAGGAAGTAAAGCACACAACAATAAACCAGGACGAATGTAACAGAGAACACAGAACACATGCATAACAAACAGCCGGGACAACACAGAACAAGAACACAGAGGCAAGTGAGAACGACAGACACTACAAACAACAGGAGAACAACAACCAAAACCATGACTGTTTGAGTCTTCTCAGAGACAATAACTAAAGGGACAGAAAACAAGACACAGAGCACTGCTAAGACAGATACTGGTCAACCCTAAACACACCCAAACACAAGAAAAGCAATCAAGTGTAATCTGTCCAATGCAGTGAGGAATGCACAGACCTGTATATTGGGGAAACTAATCAAACACAAACACATGGCTCAACACAGAAGAGCCAACTGCTGTAGACTCAAGTTTACTTGCACTTATAACATTGTTTTTGAAAATAGCTTTATTATTTGAAAGATAAGGAACACTCTTTTGAGGACAACAATGTGTCATGATCTTGGGTTTTGTTGTGTGATTGTGGTGTTTTTCTGTAATTTTGTTAATGTCTATTTCTGTTTTTCTCGTTGCCTCTGTTCTTGTTTAGGTTTTGTTAGTTGATCATTGCTTCTTTGTTCTGTTGTATTTAGTTATTTATATCCTTGTGTATTGCCGGATCCTGTTTTATTTTGTAATTTTGGTGTTTTTGTCTAGTTTTGTTTCCTGTCTGCCTCAACTCACCTGTGATTAATTGCCCTGCCTGCTTGTAATGTGTGTGGTGTGTCCTTGTATATATATTGCATTGAAACTCAGTAGGGATGCACGATAATTATCAATCTGATATAATATCTGCAGATATTGGGCATATTTTATCGGAATAATATCGGAAAATGAATTCTGGCCGATGATTTAGCCGTTGAGAATCATGCTGTAACATGCACCGTTGTTGTTGTTGTCGCGCTCAGGGTACCGGGACAGAGCCACGCAGACAAAGTTACTTTCACTTTACCGTCTCCGCAGCAGTCTCTCTTGTGTGTGAGTAGGAGCCGACACACAGCAGGTAGAGACTGCAGACTGGAAATTAACAATATGGTCTTTATACCAGTAAAGACACAATACTTCATTTATACCCAGTCCCACAAGGGGAAACTCTCCTCCCCAGCCTTATTTGTAATACTTTAAAGCACATCCTAAGGACTGAGATTTCAGGTCTGGATTGGTTGTTACAGTTTTATTTAAAAAATTAAATGTGGCACTGGCATATGATATATCCTCCCCCAAGTGAGATAATTTACTTATTTTTCAGGGGTGAATTTCATGATTCTTTGGTAGAATCAAATGTTATTTGTCTTGTTTAATAATATCTGTTTCTACAACAAATGAGAGTATTTGGGTAAAAATAAAAAATCAGTATCAGCTAAAGATGAGTTTGAACGTGTCGGGATATCGGCAAAAATCCACTGTTGTGCATCCCTTAGCCCTCAGTTGTGTTCAGTCCTTATGGTGTTGTCATCGATCGAGCTTTGTTCCCTCGTTTTGGATTGTTCCCTTTGGATTATGGATTACTCTATGTTTTTGATTACCCTTTTGTTTGGACTCTCACCATGTGCTCATACATAAGCCTGTTTTTCATAATAAACCTTTAGAACTGCATCCACCTCGCAACTCTCTGCATTTTGGGTCCACACTCAGTATTCCTGCCACATCATTCAACTAACTTTGATACAATGTACATATTTTGTATAGGGGGATAAAGAACCATTTACACCTGAGTAGAGAAACCATATCTCAACAGGGGAGGAGGGTTGGGACACTACTTATCCCCCACTATAATTAGGGGTGGTATTCTCTGGGTACCTCACGATTTGATCCGATTACGATTCAGAGGACTGCAATACTATTATAAAATCATTATGGTTGGGAGATGTTTGCTAGCGTTAAAAGCAGTCACTCTTCCAGCAGTTGGGGAAACTACAGACTTTTATTAATGGACATTTACTGCTAGGCTGAAACTTGCTACTAATATTTTTCATCGCTAACTTTCACCGTCATGTTCTGCCGCTTGCTCGCTCTCATTCGCTCAGCCTCACTCTTAGGATACACAGAGAGCTACCAAGAGTTGAGTGTCACCATGCTCGCTGAAAACAGCTTGTTTGTAGTCCTTTTGCTTTCATCCCTGTGATGACACATGGATGAAAGCAAAATGTGCATCATAATGCTCGCTAAGCGGCTAGTCCGACACGCCCTCAAAAACACTGAGCTGCAGCACACACCTCTCCTCTCCCTTCCAAACACTAGCTACCTTCCAGGCAGTCAATGGACAGAAAGTTGTTACTGTGATGTAGAGACAGAGCTCAGTTATAACTTTATGGATGAAAGATGTTACAGATTAATAACTCACCACTCTGAAACTCTTGCTCCAGTCCATGTTGTTAAACTGGTAAGCAGATACGTGAGGATGGAGTACAACAAGGAAAAGCAGTCAGAATGAATAAAATAAATGGCAAGAAAGTACAATGTTCTCTGACGACTGACAGAAAATTGGTCTGGGGAGTTATTACAGGGATTCCGGTAAATGTAACACTAGATGATATTAAAGGAAATTTAACAAAAGTAAGTGAAATCAGACGTCTTAAAGCAAGCAGAAATGTGATTAAAAGTGACATTATCTCCGTACTGATCACATTTGATGAGGAAAGACTGCCGGAAAAGACCTTTACTGGATATGTGTTTTGATGTGAGGCCCTATGTTCCCCCACCTCTTAGATGTTTCAAATGTCAGAGGTTCGGACATGTAGTATCTGTGTGCAAGGGAAAGCAAATGTGGTAGATGCGGTGGAAACCACCACTGCCATACCACGAGTATGGCAAATGTGCAGAGGGGACAATGCTGAAGTGTTGTAATTGTGGAGGAGAACATAGCTCAGCTAATCGCGGATGCGAGGTTAGTAAAAGCGGCAGAGGTGCAGCGAGTCAAGGCTACTAAGGGAATAAGCTACGTAGAGGCAAAACGACACTAGAAATAAAGATGCAGGGAAATGTGGAGGATGTGGTAAGTTGAAGGAGTGAACAAGAATGACTTGAAAGGATCAAAATAACAGTCAAATCAGCGGAGAAGTACCTTGATGTGAGGGGGCTGCACTGGGAAACAGTTAAAGACATTCTTAATGAAGATAATCAGTCATCTCAGACATGTGTTGGATCCTCTTAATGGTGTTAATTCTCCTCCAGTGGAATGCAAGAAGCTTAATTTCAAATGGCCAAGAGTTTAAAAGGGACTATTGCAAGACAATGTGATATGGTGTGGGGATTTCAATTCACATAATTCACTATTGGGCAGCAATATAACAGATTTAAATGGTTTAGTAGTTGAAGAATTTATAGATAATCACTGTTTAGTATGTATTAATAATGGGGAAGGAACACGATACCATAGTATGCAAAACACAGAGGCAGCGCTTGATCTAACACTTGTTGTGTCTAGTGAAATAACAGGTTTAAGCACATGGAATGTAATGAAACATACACCAATAGGAAGTGATCACTACCCTGTACTAACTAAAGTTGGCATTGAAGTTTTTTATGATAAGGGAAAGAAAATTCCCAGATGGAAATTGGGAAATGCTAATTGGGATGTTTTCTAAAAGATCAATACAAACAGATTCAGGAAACTTAACATAATCAATAGTAAAATAGTTACTGAGATTATTCAGTCTGCTAAGGAAACAATTCCTAAGAGTACAGGAACTAAGCGGACCAAGAGTGTACCCTGGTGGAATGATAGTTGTAGTAAAGCCATAAAGGCCAGCAATAAAGCACACAACTCAAGAAACTTCATTCTCAGGATGCATTGATCCAGTATAAAAGGGCCTAAGCAATAGTAAGGAGGACAATAAGAATAAAAAATGAACATTTTGGAGGCAGTATTGTAGCACTATTGGAAGGGAAGTACAGCTGTCAGATGTGTGGGGCATGATTAGAAGACTGGGGGAGATTAAGAGAAATTATGAGATACCAGCATGGAACAAAATGGCTGTCAATAAATTAGAAAAGGTGGAACTTCTTGCACAAACATTTGAAAAGGTTCATAGTTCATGTAATCTCACAGATGAGGCTAGGCAGTGTAAAGATAGAATCCTAATGGAGAATCCCAAAATAACAGAGAAAAGGGAGGTGTTCGGTAGGGCTGACCCCGAATAGTCGAAGATTCGATGCGTCGATGGGTGGAGCCTGATTCAACTGTCAACTCACAGTCGAAGCTTCGCAGTAAAACAAGGATCATGCCATTTTGGCTATATGGGGATGCTCATAGAACTTTTACATAGAACTTCCAGTTTTCTCCCAATAAGTTAATATACAGCCTATTACAATATACATTTCAGTGTTTAATGCTGTCAATAAATATGTAAAAAGAATAAAACTTTCAATAAATGTTTTTGAAGTGCGTGAATAAAGCCAAAATTGTAACCCTAACCCTGGGTCGTCAGAGCGCATATGTAAGCGTAGCGTGTTTGTGTGCAGTGGCAGTGGAAGAACGCTTGTAGCAGAGATGGAGCTTCACAGTGTTGTGCCAAGTTGTTTGCACCTCACGGGACTTTCGGATAATTTATCACCGTTGATGAACCACATAAAGAATATTTTATCGTTTTTAAATAGCCGGCTACTTGAAATAGACCTGCGAGGAACCACAACGTGCATACAGTTGTTGGCTGTAGGGGTCGGAATACAATGGATTCAGTATTGTGCTTAGAATCAGATATCAGGAAAGCACAGACCAACAAAGAAATATTGATAGTGGTGTTTTTTGACGTAGAAAAAGCATATGCTCTGGAAAGAAGGGTTACTAATTAAGTTGAATTCATTGGGTATTGGTGGTAGAACATATAATTGGATTATGAACTTTTTATTTAACAGCGAAATAGAAGTAAGAGTAGGCGCAGAATACTCCAATGTATATAAGGTGGAGAATGGGACTCCCAAAGGTAGTGACTGTAGCCCGCTGTTATTCAACATAATGATAAATGACATCTTCTCTCAGGTTGAACAAAGCATAGGAAAATCTTTGTACGCAGATGATGATGCTCTGTGGGTAAGAGGCTGCAATGTTTTGCACATAGTTGCTGTGGAAAAATGGGCAAATAAATGGGGATTCAAATTATCTGTAGCAAAAACACAGGTGATTTGTTTTTAAAGTCACGCCAATTTCCCTGAAGTTATTTGAACAACCATTTGAGCTTGTCAAAACTGTTAGATTTCTTGGGGTTTGGTTTGATGAGAAGCTCACATGGAAAACTCATTTAGACAAAGTTGAGATCAAATGTAAAAAGGTCATCAATACTTGATTGTCTGTCAGGACAAGAGTGGGGAGCAAGCAGAGCAGCTCTACAAAATATATACTGGGCACTCATGAGATTGGTTTTTGACTATGGATGTCAGCAGCAGAATCAAACATTAAGAAGTCGACTGTACTGAATGCTCAGGCCTTGAGAATTTGCAGTGGATCATTCAGAACATCTCCAGTATCAGCAATGCAGGTGGAAATGGGAGAAATGCTGTTAAGAATCAGGCGAGTAAAATTAATGCTGGCATACTGGGTTAATCTCCAGGGTCAATGTGATTCTCATCCTGCCAAGAGTCTTTTAATAGATTGCTGGGAACACAATGAGACACGTGACAAGTTTTGGGTGGATTGGTGATGCAAAGGCAGAAGTCATAGGATTAAGACAATTAGATTACAGCCCTACAGTGTCACAATCGTCCATTCCTCCCTGGTTATTTCCAACACCAAGTGTAGACCTAAACATACAGCAGGAATTGAAGGATATGTCAAAGAAACTTCCACAATGCAGCATAGTACAGAATTATATTGATCTGCATTTTTCAGACTCCGTGTTTATATCCACAGATGGCTCCAAAGATCCTGATACAGGGTATGCAGGTGCAGGAGTTTATATCCCAACAAGTGAGTCACACATTAAGAAAAAGAATCTCAGATCATGTGTCAGTGTATACCACAGAATTGACTGCAATATTACTGGCCCTGCAGTGGATAGAAGAGAGGGAAACAAATAATACTGTTATTGCATCTGATAGCTGGTCTGCACTTATGAGTATTACATCTGGCAAATCATTAGTTAGATCCCATATCATCAATGACATATTCCTTATATTGTACAGGATGAAGCTAAAGGGTCTATCTACATGCTTCCTTTGGGTTCCTGCTCATGTTGGTGCGGAGTGAAATGAGCAGGTGCATATTCTAGCCAAAGGAACACTCAAAATCAAACATGTAGACCTAAAAACCCCATTAACTAAAGATAAAGCTAAGACACTTATCAGGATGTATGCACAGTCAGTTTGGCGGGAGCATTGGGACAATAGTGAAACTGGAAGGCATCTATATAATGTACAGAGACAGGTTAGTGCTGGGAAGATGGTGGGCGGGAAACATAGGGAAGAAAATTTAATCACTCGTCTGAGAATAGGACATACAGGTCTAAACCATTCGTTATATAAAATAGGCAAGCACCCAACTGGGAAATGTATATATTGTAACCAACCAGAAACAGCTGAACATGACAACAAGAGGGAACGCCTCTTTCAGTCATTAAGGAAGGCAAAACATCATGATGTCTCATTGACAGGTCTCTTGGGGAAAACAGCAGGCCAGATATATATATATATATATATATATACATATATATAAAACCCTTAAGAAGAAGAAGTTACCCTCCCTGCCCTAGGTAGGAGCTGGGGGAGACCTCATGATGTTATGTACCCTCTGCTGTAGTTTACCTATGTGCTGGTGAATAACAGTGTCATTTAGGGAAACAGTAGGGGAGAGCTGCCATTTATTGTTAATATTATTTTCTCCTGTTTTCTGGCCAGGGAGACAGGTTAAGTATTTGTTGTTTTTTCTTTTTGTATTTACTTTTTTAGCTCTCCCTGATGTCTGGGTTTTTTATACCAGCTGTAAAGAAATCCATGTTATTAAGAGACCGAATATTTCGTGGCACTTTGATGATTTCTTGCGAGTGGGAAAAGAGAGCAGACATCATGTTGCGCTCAGGTTTCCCCTAGGCCTGGCGTAACATATTTTGGGGGCTCGCTTTTTTTCCCCCCGGTGTGTTTCCCATGTACTGTTTTATTGTTTTGCTTATGCTGGTGAGTATATTTTCCATACTTCTGGTTGACTGTATCGTAATGAGCATGATGGAATTCGATTTGGACAGTTTTGCAAGAAATCCCACACTGCAATAAAAGTGTAAGAAAGTAGATTTAATGTTGATCGCTAATCTGTTCAATGTCAAAGCACCACTAAATACGAGATAAATATGGATAATTTATCAGTCAATCAATGATATATTTCGACATTAAACTCTGGAATGTAAATGCCAATTCCTACATGTCCATCAACAGGATTCTTTGAACCATCTGTATATATTAACAAATAACTATAAAATTGTCTTTGTACATGGTCTTTAACAATATTATGAATGTTATCAGCTACTGACCAGTTCTTCTTTACTTGTAACAGCTTTAAGTCAATATCTGTTTTTTTTTCCTTGGATTATCCATGGGGGAACATTACTTAACACAAAAGATGGACTGTAGTTTAACTGTTTCAAATCCATCTTTTCTGCAATTTTGCCTACACTACATCCAAAGCCTCTGTCAATAACCTTGGTATACTCTAAACACTCACTTAAAACCTCAGTGGTGGGATGTTCCTTTCCACATCCTTTTAATCGAGCCCAATATGCTACTGTTAATTTCTCTTGTCTAAAATATAATTGCAGCTCACCAGCTTCTACTAGCAGAGCATTTATTGGAGTTGTTCTCATGGCCCCTAGACATAGTATAAGGCTCTCTTCTGAACCCTGTCTAGTCTTTGTAAGATTTTTTGTTTGCTTTTCCATATACAGTACTATATATCCATAATAAATAGTGGCTCTTATTAATGCCCGGTATGTATTTTATCTGGCCTCAGTCATAACCACATACATTCCTCATAAGGTTTAATGTTTACGTACATTTTGTTTCTATGTGCTTTATATTATTATATTCTTTTTATCAAACCATAACCCCAGATATTTATATTCTGCCACTCTCTCTAAAGGTTAGAATAGATTAATGTTTGCATCAACAGCTCCTGAGTGCTCCCTGTATATCAACTCTTAATGAGACAATAGTCTCCAGGTGTGTGCTTGCTACTGGAGGCGGAGGTTGGAGCTTCCCTGAAAGGGTGAAACTTACATTACATTTATTCATTTAGCGGACGCTTTTATCCAAAGCGACTTACAACTGCTATATAAGTCAGAGATCGCACACCTCTGGAGCAACTAGGAGTTCAGTGTGTTGCTCAGGGACATATTGGTTGATGTGTCACAGTGGGGAATTGAACCCCGGTCACTCACGCCATAGGCATGTGTCTTATGTCTTATGCACCATTACCACTAAATTGTGACATCACTAGGCCAAAAGACAACCCATCACACTACTTTGGTTGGAATTAATTTTGAATGAATGACAGGTAATGGGTTGGTTCAGTACCTGGGATTTGCAGGTGGGGGCAAAACTGGAGCCATACAATTCCTAGTTTTCAGTCACGTGACATGCACAGTTACTTGGAGGGCAGAACAACAGAGCAGGATGGTGGCTCACACCGGACCCCCCATAGAGATGCAGCAAAAGCTGTTAAATTTCCCTACCCACTATTATTTACATCACCTCTCAACTCAAGAAAACAGCAAGTATTGGGCACTTGCAATCCATATAGAGCAACCACTTACCTTGTGGGGAATCCCTCACCTTATACTGCTACCAAGGTTTTCTTTATCGTACAGAATTTTGTAGAAACATGACCCAGGCATGTCTCCTCGTCAATTAGTGCATCCGATAGCACAACAACCATCCGGCATTTTGGCAACACAAAAGTAAAAAACTCAAAGTAACAGTGCATCACTTGCTTCCTAGTTGGTGGGCAGCGGAAAATAACGTTTTTTGCCCTCTAAGGGAGCAATCCCCTTAGAACATGACGTCACATGGAAACTATAAGTAGAGGTGTTCAGTACATGTACAAACAAATGTTTATCAACAATTTTTTAAATTCTGTTCTCCCGATCAATGCTGAGTTTCATCAGAGCATCCTTACACAATTTCAGAACATTAGAGATTAATTGTATTTCATCTGTCCTGTCAAATTAAAACTACAGTTTTTAGTTTTGCTGCCCCCATGATATTTGCTGTGACATTACTGCACACATTGAAATGACTGACATCAGCTTCTCTAATCATTAAAATAAATAGTTAAAGAAAACACTCATACATCAGTACAAAATACTATAAGGAAAGCTACAGGGGTGGAGAGAAATGTGGGTAAGGGCGTCTAAATCATAGAAAATAATTAGTTTGGGTGAGTGGCAGGTAGATGATTTATGTGTGTTCCAGATGATGTCAGAGCCAATCCACACATCACACTAATTCAACTCCTATAATCTTAGAACAGCTGCTTATGTCAAATTAATAGCCTGTATTAACAAGAACATCCTCAGGGCATTCAGCTCTTATTTGGTGTATTTCATGTTGTCATATAGTAATAATAGCACCTATTACATAGTCTGCACGTCATTCCAACAGTACTACACTTTTGGAATGACGTGTGACAGTTGCAACTGGCTACATTTGAGATCTATTTCTTACACTGATGACCAAACATTCACCTGCATCAAGCTGAGGGCTTAAATGATCTCCTGTTGACATACAGTGTTGCTGTTTCATAGGCTATGATGTCGACAGACAGTTTTCTGGATTGTGAAGATATAATGTGTAGCATTTATTGGTGCTGATAGTTGGTCTGCTAATACTACGAAAAAGTAGTAGTGTGGATGTAGCCTCAGAGA
The DNA here is from genome assembly GCF_021292245.1 of Micropterus dolomieu. NCBI lineage: Eukaryota > Metazoa > Chordata > Actinopteri > Centrarchiformes > Centrarchidae > Micropterus > Micropterus dolomieu. The sequence continues at coordinate 4,531,056 of NC_060157.1, forward strand.
TCTAGGCTGTAAGAAAACAATGGACAGATATACGCAGCTGTGCCAGATGTCATATTTAATTGATGTCACTTTAGAATGATTAAAATGCCTGTTGCCTCGACTCGTTCAGGAGAGGAATCGAGTAGGTACAAACCGAGAAATGAGAAAGGCCTCTTATGTTTCGGTTAGTTTTGTACTGAACTGAATGCAGCTTGGACTAGCAACTGACTGTACAGAAATTTCTAGGCTACTGAACTGAAGACAGGCTGAAACTGAAGATTGTGCCATATGAACAGGGACGCGTTTGCTTACTCATGTGCATGCTGAAGTGCATTTGAACAGTGATGTGACAGCTTAGCTTAGGAAAAATGGTTAATGCTGCTGAAAACCTGTGTTTCACAGCCACGACAATGTAAATAACTAACTAATAACTGCAAACCTTTCACGAGCAGGTGCAACAAGATGCTTCACAACAAAAGAAAAAAGCAATAGAGATTAGATGCAGACCCAATGAGAATGGAAAAAATTTAAATAAAGTTGCACATTTAAACGGGTGGATTATTTAAATTTTCTTTTCCATTCACAAATTAATTTCATGTTTTCATTTAGAAGCCAAGTCAAAATTTGCTTAATAAACATTGAAATTCAGCACGTCTGTCTACCAACCTGCCATAACCTGATCTAACCGAGTTATCAGATAAACAAATTATCGCCTAATTAAGAGATGTTGCCAGAGTAGAAGTCTCTGCCATACATTAATCCAGCATTAGTACTTTACACAGTAGCAGCTGTGGTAATAATGGTTCGTACGTATTGATTCTAAGCTGATTTTAACCTTTGCAATCCTACTATAGTTTTTCAACAAAACCATTTGGGCTAAAGTACCTAAAAAATAAAAAAAAACTGTGCAAAATGTAACTGTCTTTGTTTATTACAACATTCAACAATGCTAGGTGATCCTGATTGGGGGCATTTTTTTTTTTAGGTGGACGGGTCCTTTCCATATATTTTACATAGCAAGGCATGTAAAATATACGGAGAGGCTACTTGTATTGTATTTAGCCTACTGCATATTACTCATTACCTGTCTAAATTAAATCTTATAATGAATGTCATTAATCTGCAAGAAAACAAGGCTTCAAGTGATGAAAGAATAAAAATGATGAGAGGCCATATTAGTCCAACAGTGACAGAGGTGAGACAGCAAAAAGAGTGAGAGAAAGAGAAAGGAAGAGATTGGGGCGAGAGTTAAAGAGAAGTGGGGGAAGAATTGAAAGTGAGTAAACGACAGATTGAGAGAGAGACAGTGTGAGCTACAGGAAGACAAGGTGAGTTAGGAGAAACAGAGCTCAGGTTCCAGGTGGAATATGAAATATTCATTGGAATATAAATGACTGTTTAATTTATTTAAATGAGGAATAATGAGGTTATGATTCATAGCTTCTGTGCTCCCTCCCACCCCCCTGTCTGTCTGTCTGACCTTTGCTTTATTGACATAATGTCCATATTGGATTTACTCCATGGGGAGGGGACATCCAAGAGGACAGTGATGCAAAGGAAACTAGAGGCAAACTCCACTTTTCCTAAAAACTGAATTTCAACTTGTCTGTCTGTCTGTCTGTCTGTCTGTCTGTCTGTCTGTCTGTCTGTCTGTCTGTCTGTCTGTCTGTCTGTCTGTCTGTCTGTCTGTCTGTCTGTGTGTGTGTGTGTGTGTGTGTGTGTGTGTGTGTGTGTGTGTTTGTGGGCGTGTCTGGCTCTGGCTCCAAGCTCATCACCACCTGCAGCGTCTCGTACCTGTGGCTCATCAGTAATCAACCCATGCAGTCAAATGTTGCGGTTCATCTCCCAGTGCTCCAGTTCGTCAGTTTACCTCCCGCTGTATAATTGCTATGGCCAACTCTCTGGGTTTAAATCTAGTAGTACTTTGTGCGATCTGTTTCTGATGTCATGTTTTTTGTCTGCTCCAGTTGTTTCCTATCTGTCTGTTTGCCTACCTTCTTGCCTGCCTGCTTGTCAGTCTGCCCACAACTAACTCAAGGACGCCATTGTCTAATCCCTGCAGAATCTGAAGTTCTCCGCCCCATCCTCAACCATCTGGTTTTCTCTGCGAACTTTGAAAATAAACCTGCCTGTGGCGACAGATACCCCGAATAGTCAGTCAGCCATCGCCAGCCAAGGAATCCTACAGGGACAACACCATCAATCCATCCGGACCCTCATGAACGACAGACAAGGTACCAATGAGCAGATCGCTCGCCTTAATTAACCGCATTAATCCACTTAGTCTCCTCTACACAACCATCTCAAGTTAACCCTGCTTCCCAGGCACTGGCCGCGGATGCAGGCTGGAACGATGCAGCACTTCAAGGGGTGTTCAGAAATGGGCTTAATAAAAAGATAAAGGATGAGTTAGCTTCATGTGAGAACCCTACCAGTTTAAATTCACTGATTTCCTTGTCGATTCTGCTCGACAACTTCCTGCGTGAGCGGCGGAAGGAGCGTGCTAACCTGTCAACCCTGTTTCCCAGCCACGGAGCTCACTCACTGTTGCCTCCCCAAGTTTTCAGGTCCCGTGCCTGTCCCTACATCCTGCCCCGACTCGGAGCCCATGCAGCTGTAGAAGCTCGGGTGAGTGCCTCTATTGTGGCGTTAAGGGTTACTGTATTGCCTCATGCCCAACACGGCCAAAAGGCCTGGATCCTCAGTAGGTGTGGGCATATTGAAGAGCCAGAACCAGTGTCCCACTAACAATTGCCTTCTTCTCCAAATCTCTTCCACTTTGTGCACTCCTCAGCTTTGTCACACTCTGCATCTCTCTCTCTCCCCCCCCCCCCCCCCCCCCCCCCCCCCCCCCCCCCCTCCCTACCTGTGCCTCGTTAGCCTCATGTCTTTCACCTGTGTTGCTCCCGCCCTGCTCATTACTCCCTGTGTATATATACCTTGTGTTTCGGTCTTGTCTTTGTCGGGTCATTGTATGTTGTCACCCTGTGTAGCAGTTGTTCTCGTGTCTTCAGCCTTACTCGCCGTGTCTCCCTGTTACCCTGCTCATTTTTGGATTCTGGTTTTCACCCTTTTGGATTTCTGTTGGACAGCCTTTGTTTTTGGACTCAGTCAATCAGCCACTCTGTAAGTGTGCTCGTCTTTTGTTTGCTTATTAAAACCCCTCTGAACTGTTCCTGCTGGCTTTCGTGTCCTGCATTTGGGTCCTCCAACCTACTACCTGCTTCACCCATACCAAACCTTGACAAGCTTTCCCTTCCACTCCAGGCCCTTATTGATTCTGGTGCTGAGGGTTATTTTATTGACAGGGATTTAGCCATTCAATCTGGGTTGCCTTTGGAGGCACTCCCTGAACCCTGTACTACCCGGGCTTTAGATGGCCATATCTTGGCTCAGGTCACTCAGGCTACTGCACCCCTCAAGCTAGTACTTTCCGATAATCACAATGAAAACATCTCCTTTAAGCTAATCTCTGCTCCTAAAACCCCAATCATTTTAGGCTTCCCCTGGCTAAAACTCTACAACTCTCATATCGACTGGGCTGCCTGCAGAATCCTCAACTGGAGTCCTTACTGTCTGTCCATGTGCCTGCAATCTGCACTACCTCCAACAGAGTGTGCTGCTGCCCCACTTGACTCAGAGTCCCTTGATTTGACCAATGTTCCCTCTGAATATCGTGATTTAAATAGTGTTTAGTAAGAATTTAGCACTATCCCTTCCACCACACAGACCTTATGATTTTGAGATCAAACTACTCCCGGATGCCCCACTCCCTTCCAGCAGAATGTACAATCTCTCTCACCCTGAAAAAGACACTCTATGGAGACTTACATCCAGGACTCCTGAAAGCTGGTGTGATCCGCCCTTCCTCGTCTCCTTTTGGTGTAGGCTTCTTTTATTGTGGCTAAGAAACATAAGTCCCTCCACCCCTGTATTGACTACCGTGGCCTCAACAACAGACTGTCAAACATAAGTATCCTCTGCCATTAATCAACTCCGCCTTTGAACCCCTGCAGCAGGCTACGGTCTTTTCGAAGTTGGACCTCAAACGCTTACCACCTGGTGCATATAAAGGAAGGGGACGAGCGATAGACTGCATTCAACATCCAACTCTGCCATTTTGAATACCATGTAATGCCTTTCAGATAGACTAATGCACCTGCTGTGTTCCAAAACCTGGTAAATGATGTTCTTCATGACTTCCTGAACCGATTAATTTTGTTTTACCAAACTATATATCAAGGCTGAGAAATGTGAATTTCATTACAGCTCGGTAAGCTTTTCGGCTACATTATTGGTAGGGGCAAATACAGGCAGATCCAGGCAAAATCAAAGCAGGTGTGGAGTGGCCAATCCCTGTTTTCAGGAAACCACTGCAATAGTTCTTGGGGTTTGCAAACTTCTATCGCCATCAGAGACTACAGCAAGTTTGCAGCCCCTCTGACACAGCTAACTTCCTCAAAGTCTCCTTTCTCCTAGTCTCCCGAAGCCCAAGCGGCGTTTGACAAGCTAAAATCTCTGTTCACAGTTCATCTTGGCGGTGGATGCTTCTGACAGTGAGGTGGGGGCAGTGTGCAGGATCAGGCCCTGATCAAAAGTTGCACCCCTGCACCTTTTTTCTCTCTGCAACTCATCCCTGCAGGAAGGAATTATGATGTGGGGAACAGGAAATTCTATGCTGTTGGCATTACAAGAGTGGCATTACTGGCTTGAGGGCACAGATCAACATTTCATTGTATGGACCGATCACAAGATCGCTGCTTATCTTCAGACCCCCAAGAGGCTAAACTCCCGCCATGTTGGGCATTGTTTTTTTTGGCGTTTTAAATTTACTCTCACCTACCAGGCTCCAGGAATGTGAAACCAGACACCCTGTCCAGAATGCACCATTCACCTGCAGACACACTCAACTCGGACACCATCCTTTCTCTGACTTGTGTAGTGGCGGCCATTCATTGGAAGATCGAGTCAGTCATGAGAAAGGCCCAGAGGACTCACCCAGATCCAGGTAACGGTCCTGAAAACTGTTTGTTGAGTTTAAATCTAGTAGTACTTTGTGCGATTTGTTTCTAATGTCATGTTTTTTGTCTGCTCCAGTTGTTTCCTGGGCGTTCAGACTCTGCCTGCCTGCCTACCTGTTTGCCTGCCTGCTTGCCTGTCAGTCTGCCCACAACTAACTCAAGGACTAACTCAAATGTTTTTTGTCTGCTCCAGTTGTGTCCTGTGCATTAACCGATTTAATCCCACTGGTCACAATTGTGACCGTGACCTTGTTATTCTGAAGCTCTAGAAGTTGCATTGTTGGCTTTGGGCAAGAAATGCAACTTTTAAATGAAAAAATTGATTGTCTTGATTAAAACTGATCATTACATATGACTAGTTTGAAAGGTCACATGACCAGATTAGTTTACTTCCTGCTTGCACATCTGGAAGAAGATGTCTTCCTTAGATGTTTTTATTTTTTAGGTACTTTAGCCCAAATGGTTTTGTTGAAAAACTATAGTAGGATTGCGAAGGTTAAAATCAGCTTAGAATCAATACGAACCATTATTACCACAGCTGCTACTGTGTAAAGTAAAACACTTTAACAGATAGAATTTCCTACATATATTCTTTTAAGTGTCTACTACAGATTTACAGAATTATACTCCTGCATGTATATATTTTGCTCATAATTTGTTAACGGTCACAATTGACCCATCGCTAAGCCATGTCCCGAATACACAGCTGGCCTATCACAGCGCAGTATAGGACTCGCTCTAACTGAAGTCCGACACTTTCATGAATGCACTCCTTTGACTCTAATGTAAAAGGAGTCGTTTTCTAGCTTTGTTTAGCTGTGTTTTTCTAAGATATGGTCAAACGCTGTTCCTGGTTTACTTGTAATAGTTACCAATATTTAGGGTGGTTGATAGGAGAAGTAAGATTTATTCTCTTTCCAAAACCTAAAATAAATCCTGAAAAATGTCTGCTGTGGATTGTTCTTAATGTAATGTTAGCCAACGCTAGCTAACTTCCTACTGAATGTAACGTAATAAAGCCCAACTGTTCTGCTTTTTAATGATTGTAATAATGAATAGAGGTATTTTGTCTCAAACGAGGGGGATGCGGTGGTTCACTTGTACTGTGGGAATGGTAGGCATTAGCTTCTATATTTCATTTTTTTTCACGTCCGTTTGAGTCAGTTTGACAGCCTGAATACAACCTACAAATGTATAATGCAACTGAAAAACTGTCTGCTCCTTTCTGAGATCACTTTTTCCAACAAATTTGACAATATTTGTTATATAGTGCAGTAATAGACAGTGGCAGCACCGACAGTTTGTCAGACTTAGCAATAGTAACTAAGGGGGGCCGGGCTTAGCGAAGTGTCAGTTGTGACCGGTAGTATAACACAGTGCTTCAGTTGAAAACACAGGTTTTATCCTAGTTATCTTCTGTTTATTTTCACACATTTTGAAAAAATCTGATGTTTTGAACCTCTAAGACATGACACCCCAAGTGCTGTCTGCAGCATCATGATCATTCCTACATTTGAAAAAGTGGCATTTAAAAGTGACTCTGATAGTGATGGTTCAGATAGGTAGACTACTGAAAGGCAATCTAAAGGTAAACTATCTGAAGGATGAGGCAGATGTTCATGTGAACCAATTAGTTTGAGATGTCAATTGAGGAGTGGCGACGGTGTGAGAGATTTCCACTGTGACACATCCACCAGTGTGTCCCTGGCACACTTGTGACACTTAACCCGTAGTTGCTCCAGGGGTGTACAACCTGGCCCGTCTTCAGTGCACTGAATTAGACTTACAAAATGATGCCATACCCAAAATGGTTATCAGCTGACGAACGCATGATACCTCATTATGGTAGGCACGGGGGCACACCAGTCTGGTTTGGATATGAATTGTGGAGCCTTTCACCACATACAGGTTACATGTATATTATGGGCCCCATTGCAGAATGCAGACACTGTATCCCCACGCAAGTACGTTCTGCACTATGTTCTAAGGCAGTGGTTCTCAAACTTCTTCACGTCAAGGACCCCTAAACTGACACATATTAGACCACGGACTCCCATTTCACAAGATTTTTGCCCAGTGTTCAGCAACTGATAGAAATTTTGCTTTTAGAATTAGAAAAAGTTTTATTGCCAAGTAGGTTAACAAGGAATTTTCTTTTGGTGACTTACATAAATATAAAGTAAAAAATTGACATGATAAAAATATAAAGGAATAACAAATATATAAAAATATATTTGTGCAGTGATATGCAAAATATTGACACCGTAAAGGGGTGGGGGTACGACGGAATGTCTGAAACGGTTTGTGTCTGGGGTGGGAGGGGTCGCCTCAGAGTCTTGGAAGCCTACAGGTCTTTGAGGGGTGAAAGACTGTTTGGAATGTTTGATTGGTTTAGATTGGTAGATGTTTTATTACAGAAAGTGCATGAAATCCATGACCAAAATAGTAATCCTGTTATTTATGGATGGAATTATAGTGAAACAAAAACTATTCCCCTTTTTTGCTGAGGACCCCTTGGACCCACCAGAAGTACCTCTGGGGGTCCCTGTACCCCACTTTGAGAACCACTGTTCTAAGGCACAGTTTATGTCCGCCTGCTCTGACATGCTGAATGTTTGTTTTTTTATTGCTTGAACTTGCTGGATGATATACCCGCCTCACCTTCTGACAATGATGTTATTCACAGTTTGGTCAATCTAACTCGGTTAATTCTCAAATTTGATGTTTCTGTAAATGAGTAGTTTTAATTTGAATATGAAAACACTGTTAAACAACCTGTGGACAATGGAATGAATGGGGTGGGGGGGGGCATCTCTACAATATTCAGCACACTCTACTCTGCTTAGGCTCCAAAACGTACATACATATGTAGTCAGCATCCTACTGGATATCAATCTTGCGTTTATGCATGCATATTGTAGAAAAAAATAAATGCTTGTGCGACACACAAGTGGAGGAAGCACTGTGAAGGGTAGCTTGGTTGTTAACATAGTTCTGCTCCTTTGCTCTTTTCAAATCAAATTTAAAGTTAGAGGTTTAATAATAATAAAAAACAACCTCACAAATTAAGCTTTTTATGTGTTCCTGGGTCAGTGGGTGTCGCTTCTTCTGCAAGAGTGAAGTTAAAAAGACCATTGCTTTGAGTGATTATCTGAAGGAAGGGGCTTTTCTTCTGCTTGTGTGTGTCTGCTCCTCTCTGTCAATCAGTTTTAAAACAAATGATAAAAATAATAATAAAAAAAACACATCACTTTCATTTGTTTGAGGTTTTGACTGGCGCTTTTAACAATATAGTCTGTGTGCTTTCTTCTTCTGCAGTGGTTTAATGGAACCCAGCTGCAGAATTAGCACCACCAGCTGTTTATCTTGATGAACCCAACTCATTATTCACATACCAGCAGTGAGCATTAATTTTCTATTACAGATTTGTTGGAAATTTTAAATTTTTAGTAAATTTGGATTGAAACTTGATTGAAACTATTGTCTGCTACACTGCTCTGATGTCAGCACATTTTCACTGCAGGATTTCTCAAGGATACAGTGGCTGAAATTCAGTAATTGAATATGAAGTACTGCCTGTGGGACACAGGAGGAACTTTGCAAGTTCATATAATGTGTGTTTTACTGTGCCAAACATTTGAAGTTAAATAGAAATATATATATATATAATATGAAAACCTAAAAAACCTAAATTAGATAGCTTGGCTTGTCTGAAGCATGCCCAGAAGGTGTGGATTGTCATTTCAAATGTAGTAGTTTTGATCATGAGACTGCATTTTGCAGAAGCACCTACTGTCTAAGTCCATTTAATTCTCCAATCAACTTTACGTGTCTCTCTTCCTCCTTCACTCTGTGTCACTGTCTCATCTGAGCAGAGAGACAAGCATTTTTGTGTGTGTGTGTGCGTGCGCGCATTCACTTGTTTAGGCAGCCTTGGCTTTTATTGCTAATTTAGGTGAGAGGTGATCCATCACATAATGAAGTATGTAGTAAATTGTATTTGTGTGAGTGAGTGAGTGCATGTGCGTGTGTTTGTGTGTACTTGTTTTATTGCCAGCATCGTGATGTCAACAACCTGAATATTGTATGAGGGGAATCGCAACAAAAACCCACACACACACACCCACACACCCACCCACCCACACACACATACATACAGAAGGTTGAATGATGAGCAGGGAAAATGCTTGTTTATCCTTTGGCTTCTGCTGTTCTGTAATTCATGTTGATGGATGAGTAATCAGCTAATGATATGAGCGAGAGAGGCAGAAAGGCACAGAGAGGGCGGTAGAAAGAAAGAGTATGGTGGTAAGAAAGGACAAGAAGGACAAAGAGTGAGTGAGACAGATGCAGGCTGAATTGATCTATCGATCTGGGGTGCGTTTCCTGTACCACCACGGAAAGTAGCACTGAACTATCTCGGTACGATGCATCGTTAAACTAACCAACATCTAAAGTATGACCGTTTCCTAAAACTGTCATACCTTGTTGGTACCACTGTGGTTAGAACTAACTTGAACCAACATAGTTCAAACTAACACAATATTAATTATGCTAACTTGTTATTTAGGCGTTTCATATTATAGTCGTACCGGTAATACCAAGAAAATCAACAATAGTATTAATGAAATCAACAATATAATATATAACCTAATCATTTTATTTAGCCTAACTATAGGATATAACTTTTTTTATAGCAATAGCAACATTTTAGAAGAAAAAATTTAAAACTTAGCGATTAAAAAACATTTAGTAAAATAGGTGTAATCTGCAAGTATCTTCATTTCAACACTTTAACACTATTATGAATCCCTTGGCCACAAATGATGCAGGGTCTTGAGAATAGCTCAGTGTGATAAGAGGAGTTTGTGAATATTCTGTATTGTGACAGACACGTTCAAATCCCGTGATTTTTCTTTGTTATAATGACAACGAAACCTCTCAGGGATTTATTCATAACAGTACTTTCATGAATTTTATGCTGTCCCTTTTTATTTTATGTTTGTAATGAAGACTAGAGAACACCCATCTTCGTCATAGGCCTAGAAATTTATACATGAAGGTAATATTAAAAGTCTTGTCTTTACATTCTCTGTATTGTCCTTTAACCTTTGTACTGGGTGACTAATTTTAAATGATTTAAATTGTGAACAGATGGGTAATCTGTGAGAGAAACACCTGCTGTTTGTAGATGGTCTACACCAAGTTACTTAGTACTGAATTAACCCAACCCTACCCATGACCTGACAAATACATTTAAAAGTAGATTTACAACTACATTTAAAAAAGAAACTTCACCTTAAATATGTTTGTACAGCAAGATTATTGAACATCCTGTAACGGTAGGAGACAGAACGGACCCAAACGCAACGCTGAGGATTTGCAAAAGAGGTTTAATGAGGAAAGAGGGGGACGAGGAGGGACGGGAGGAAAGAAGGGGAGTGGCAGGCGAGGACGCGGGGGACCGAGCATCTGGAGGAGCGGAAGGAGCTTAGGCTGGCCCGGCTGGCCGAGCTGGGAGGCAGAGGTGAGTGAACCTGGCAGGAGGAAACAGACAGACACAGTTAGCAGGTAACCAGGGCGTGAAACAAAGGGAAATTTCAAAAGAGCCAGAACAAAGCAGTGACACCAAGTCAGGAGCTGCGACGATCGAGCGAGGATGGAGTGGAAAGCCGGGGTAGAAATACTGGTCGTGATGAGGCTGATGGCTGGCAGGTGCGGCGGCCGGGGATGGAGGTTAACGAGGTGCAGGTGTGGGTAGCCAGCCGGGCTCCGGAGCAGAGAGGGAGAGAGCACACAGAGAGAGAGAGAGAGAGAGAAGGCACAGGAAAAAAACAAGAATGCGAGGGAAAGGAGAAACAGGACACTCACCAACAGCCGGGCTGCCACCGCGACACATCCCTTGCTTACACACATTACCTCCACCTAGTAAAACTGCGTTTTCTTTCTTCTTTCTAGTCACCGTGAACTAAGCTTCTAACCACAGGTGAGGAGCTGTAGTACCATGCAACTTAACCATTAATCAACAATCAACATTTATTTATATAGCACTTTACAGCAACCAACAGAAGAAGAAGGAAGTTGCTGCACCACTACTGCATATAGAAAAAAATTCTAAATAAATAAGTTTTGATTTAAAATGAACAACATCCGTTATAATGCAAATGTCAGGGGGAACCTTGTTCCAGAGTTTTGGGGCAGCAACAGCGAAGGCTCGATCACCCCGCAGTTTGTACTTCGACCTCGGGACCTCTAAAGCCCATTGATCCGAAGACTGCAACAGCCGATTTTGCCCACCCAAAGTTAAAATCTTGCAAAAATACTCCGCAGCTAGGCCATTTAAGGCTTTGAAAACAAACAAAATCTTGAAATCGATTCTAAAATGCACCAGAAGTCAGTGTAGTGTAAATAGAACGGGAGAGATGTGTGCACTTCTAGATGTATTTGTTAAAAAGCGACCAGCAGCATTTTGCACAAGCTAAAGACGCAAGATGGATGTTTGACTTGGACCAACATAAAGAGCATTGCAATAATCTAGCCTTGAGCTAATAAAGGCATGAATAGCCTTTTCTAGATCGTGCCTATTAAGAAAAGGCTTATCTTTAGCCAGGAGACGAAGTTGGAAGAAGCTCGTTGAATACACTCAGTTTTATCTTCATTCAGATTAAGAAAGTTCCGAGAGAGCCACAACTTAATATCATTTATGCCATTAAGCAGGCAGTTTAGTGCAACACTGTCATTAGGAAATTAACCCTGGGGCACCCCGTAATAGAGAGGAGCAGATGATGATGAGGGGAAGTCACCCAATGTGACAGAAACTCCTATTTGTCAAATAGGAGCTAAACCATTTAAGTCCGGAGCCTTGAATGCCTAAAAAATGCTCAAGGCGTGCAAGAAGGACTGCATGGTCCACTGTATCAAAAGCTGCTGTCAGGTCCAAAAGCACTAATACAGTAGGACCCCCACCTTCACAGTCTTCTGATACTCTACATGACTGTCCCTTCATAAACCCAAAGAAACTTGTCCTTCTTCCACCTTCGTTCAGCTTGTCTGCAGCGTTGCCTAAGGGCCCTTGTGTTGTCGTTTAGCCAGGGGTCCGCTTTATGTTTAATAGACTTAAACCGATAATGACAGTGGTTACGAACGTTTGTCGGAACTATGGTTTGGGAACTATGGCTTAACGATTGTTCGCACCATGTAAGTTACGAACTTAGTTACCTCCATAGTTCGAACTAGGATTTTGGGAAACCGTTGCGTCGCAACTGCATAGTTCCAGCCAAGGAAGTTGCTACAGTAGTTAGCAACGATGTTTTTTGGAAACGCACCCCTGAGAATTTGGGTAGATATCAGTGCAGACACTGACTTTAACAGTTAAAGTCTTGGCTAGCCATGCCTCATACACATGAAATATTGTTTCCTGTAATTGCAATATTGTGACATCTCAACTTTATAAACCTTCCATACAAGTACAATTTTTCTCAATCACTTTGGCACAATCGTTGAATGACTATTAAACTTTTCAAACTAAATGACTATTTATATTAACACTAGGCCAGTTGTTCACATGACTATAGTCAGTTATAATTGCTTTGGCAGAAAATACACTGAGTAAGCCTTCCATATAAAAATAGTTTGTATTCATTTGCTATTGAATCGTATTACTCTCAAATGCAAGTATACGCATGTTCATTGTGTAAATCTCTACATGCTAAATAGAGCAACCACAATCACAATAACCTGTCACACATATATTAGTTGTCAGATGGACAGGCTTAGGCTAGATGGGGAACAATTCAATTTCCTGACAATTTAGAGCAAACGCAACTGCTGTCCAATTTAGCTGACAGGTGAAATTCAACCAGTCAGTTCTCAAACACATTTATACTGCAAGGGTAAGACTGAATGTTACAGCTGTGGAATATGGAGCATAGAGGAGACAGACCGGGCCAAGAGCCTGCCTGTGCAAGCGGAAGGGGCATTAGAGTCCGAGGGGGTATGGTGAGGGGGAGAGGTGGCACAGAGGATGAGGAAGAGCCAGAAAAAGGCAAAGACATAGAGAAATCTCAAATGAGATACAGGCAACAATTATAGATCATGTAATCAACTATGGCCTAAGTATGACAGAGGCTGGTCGGAGAGTGCAGCCTAATCTGGACCGATCCACAGTGTCTAGGATTGAGTGTCTGCCCCGTGGTGGTGGCAGAATATCACTGCTCAACAAGAAGTTGAAATTAGTTATATGGTTGTAGCAAACAAGGCTATTAGGCTAAAAGATATTCAATGCAGTCATACAAGATGATGGCATTTTTCAAAATGTCAACACTGTTAGGCTCTCCACAAATGATTAGTGCTGAAGAGGTATCACATTGCAATGAAGCAACTCAACAAGGTACCTTTTTGAGAGGAATGGTGAGAGAGTGAAGGAGCTGAGGTACCAGTATGTACAGGTAAGAATTCATACATTTTTGTGTTTGTTGACGAGGCAGCATTCAACTTGACCAAGACTTGGTCACCGAGCCACTGTTGATGTGTCAGTCCAGCATGGAGGGAACATTACAATGTGTGCTGCCATATGTGACAATGGTGTACTTAGCCACATTACCATCATTGGGCCCTATAACACACAACATCTTCTCAATTTCCTGGAAACTCTTTACAGGGATGAGAGGGGGTTGGTAAGAAATGACTTGCCAACGTATGTTTTAGTTTTGACAATATTATATAGTGGGTAACTGACATACTTTCAGAGTACGCTGTCATTTCACAAGATAACTTTGCATTTTGACTGTCTTGGTCTAAACAATGATAAAGGAACCTTTTGTTTTGATTACAATTATATATTAATTGATGGATTTGTTTACATTTGAAACATGAGTTAATTCTTTTGATTGAGAAATCACCTTTTGCATGTCACAGAGTGGTGTGCTGAATGTAACACGTGGTGTGAGGATTGTACTTTTTTTACTGAGTTTTTCACAACTGTAAATTTGTTTCAATAAATGTGCCAAATTCATTGAGAAAAACTGAAACATCTCCACTGAAGATACAGCCTCAAGATTCTTTCACTATGTACCCTAGGCTTTTATTTGGGCCTACATCATGCTTTTGGTGAAACAGTTAAGTATAATTCTGCTGTGAGTGTTCATGCTGGGAAAATGACAAAATGATATAACCAGTATGCATATTAAATACTATGTTTTTTGAGTGTAGTGTTAATGGACACTATTATCCCAAAATGCAATGCACAAAGAAAATGGAGGACCTGCTTGCAGGAAAAAAAACATTAAATCAGTTGTGGGTGATGGTGAAACAGCTCCAAATAGATTCTGAAAAACAAGCACTATTAAAAAAGTATTAAATCTTTGACATTTCACTTTCTCTTTGTAAAGTTGAATTGGCAGTGTGGACCTACTTCAACGTCACGTTATGTATCATTTCCTGCTAGCGTAAAATAGTAAAGTATGCAGATTATACTACCTGCTAAAATAGTACACTGTGACAATGTTTGCAGTTCCTGTTAGCCATGCAGACAATCAACTCAATTGCTTTTGTTACTGAAGAAATAGTCTAAATGTGATTATTTTTATCATTATTAATATTATTCTGGGCAAGATGTAACTATTTGAAAAACTGTTTTATGTATTTTCTATGTAGATTTATGCTCCAAATGTTTAAGTGTATGTATTTAAATTTATGTTCATGACATTTGTTTTCTGATTTGACTTGGTTTGACTTCAGGTACTCTGGGTTAAACACCCTACACCCTAGATTAAACGCATAAATACCATCCCAATCAGATTTTACACTGGTTTTGGTGTAAAAAAATTTGATCGGTACCTGATATTGGAACAAAGAGGGGGAAAAATCAGTGCCTCCCTGACAGAACTGGGGTTCAGACATGTCCCCTGACCTTGATAGTAGGGCTGTCAAGTCAACAAACAGGCAGAGGAAGACTGTTTGTTTAGAGCTTAGCTGCTTCTTTGCACTTTTCTTTTGTCTTTCTTTCGACTTCCTCCTCTTCCACTCTGTCTCCCTCTCTTCCATCCTATGAATGATGTATAGACCACTAGATAGACTAAGCACACATTGAAAATCAGCTGTGACCTTTGCTGATAAGCTGAAAGCCAGGGCTCGGCATTTTTCCACTCTGCTGCGAGCATGGGACTCAGAACCCTTCTCCTTGACAATTATGTAAATAGTTGCTCCCATGACATGGGCCGGACCATCAGAAAGGCAAAGGTCCACTTGGTTTAACTCTAATGCTTTTGCATTGGTTGTATTTGCATGGTAGATCTGACCTGTTGCCAGCAACAGCAGGGCTTCTTGTAGAAGAAAGAAAGCTTTCTACCTTTGGCAGCTATGGAAATAATGTTTTGTTTCCCTCTAATTAAATAAATTAAAATTAAAGCCAGCAGATTCAGCAATGATATTAAATTATAAAGTCCCCCAAAAGGTGTCTGGAGAAGGCAAGCATGCATCCTAAAGGCAGTTGAGATCAGGTCAAAACTGTGAAAATCTTCACTCTGTACCAGTAAAATAACTTGAAATGTCAAATATTTCATGTAGTAATAAAACTTTCCGCGCATTCACTCATTCACATTCAGGAAAGTGATAAAAATAACTTCCGGCTGAAGGGAACATAGACTCAAGCCTACAGGTGGATGCTGGAGTGGAAGTGAATGAAATGCTACATGAATCATCAGTAGCAGTTACAGCAATTGATTGCAGCAGCACCATTATGCCAGGGCAAAGAAGTGAGCAGAGCATCGAGTGGGACCTTATTGCAAAAAATACATTGGATGTTGCAGTGAGTAGAGTAGTAGGCAGTGTGAGTTGATCTAGGTGCCGGTTTGACATGGTGGAGAGCAAGGCAGGTCCGTGCGTCTCAGTGGAGAAGTCTGCCATAGCAGCAAATAGATCCAGTAACAGCTGACCTAATGTTCATAAAAATAGTCATATAGTTTGACAAAGGCACAGCAGTGGAGTAAACTGGAACACAGGGAAACAACACATGAATTAAAAACATTTGAAGCAAACATGGAGACTTGGTCATAGCATAGTTACCACACTGGTAAACAGAACAATCTGGTGACGAGCCGGGGTTGATATTCTGCAGAGTCTTGATTAGTGGAATGAGTCTCAGATGTACAGAAGGCAGGTAGTCACTGAGCAGCCATGGAGCTCCATGCCTATGGGATTATTTTCCTATGTTGATTCAAGAGCTTGGTCTTTCAATTTGAGAGCATGACTTTTTAATTTCATGTTCAGATGTTTTTATACTGTCCCTCAAACTCAAACAGCCCCTTCTTGCGCTAAGATTTGCTCTGTTTCTGCCAGGTGTAGTGTTGACAAAGGAAATGGTCTCCCGCCTGTTAGCCAGTGTGTTTGCTTTACTTTTTAGAGCGTCCCTTAGGGGCGATTACTCTTTAACCGGGTCCATTTACTCCTGCCCTCCACAGCTTTATTGTATACTTTCATTATTTTCTATACAACCTTTGGAATAAAAGGACAGTTATTACATATAGCAGTGCCCATACATTTTACTGCAGCTACATACTGTGTAATAGTAGTGCTATAAGAGTGCTAGAGGAGAAAACAGCATAATTTTTGTGATTCAGTCACAGTTTTTTATTTTAATGGTACTATTACTTTCTTCAAATTGAATAATAAATTATATTTGTGCACAAGAATACATCCATGATAATACTGGCTGTCCAGGCAAATAACATACATGCACAAACGTACATTAGATGCAGTCATGCAGAACTCCAGGTCTTGGTTCACCCTTAATTGGCTCTAATCAGCCACCTGTTTAGTGACTACCACCTATTATTTATTCATCATTCTCGCCGTTCTCTATTTCAGAGCTCTTCATACTGTTCATATTGTCATATTGTATATACTGTATATCACATCCTCCTACCTCAAGTACATACAGTAACACCTGCACATAATACTTTTATTCCAGCATCTTTTGCACTATGCTCCATCGCACTGTGTACATGTATGCATGTATGTTTATGTGCACCTATACATCTCATCCACCTCCGACATGTAAATAATAATAATAATAATAATTTATTTCCGCATCCTTTGAGACAATAGTGCAATGAGCAGTGTGCAATCTGTCTATACTGTTTTTTATTATAGCGTGTATGTATGTGTTCTCTATACTGTAGCCTGTGTCTTATTTTATTATTGTATAAGTAAGGACATTGTGAGCAATGTACAATCTGGTGTCAAATTCCTCGTATGTGTACACATACCTGGCAATAAAGCTGATTCTTAGTCTGATATGACCAGGCATGTTATCAGTGAGGCATTTCAATGCAGTGAGATTTGAAAGGAATGAAATCCAACACAGAGGCCGCTCTTTTTCTGCTCGACTGGTGAGTAACATTACCTTTGCTGTTTTACACAAAGGATAGTTCACTACTGTCTTGGCAATTTGTTGTCATGTTTGTGATGGCTGATCCCAACAAGTTAGTTTTGTTAGCTTTGTTGCAGCAGTAACCGAGCTGAGAGTAGTTGCATTATTTGCTGTGTGTTTGTCCACTCGGACGGTCTGCGATAGTATCTGTCCGTAAAACGTTAGTAAAACAATACAGGAAATTGCCACAACATGACACCAAATCATACCACACGATAACAAATTGCCACAACACGAGAGCAAATTGCACAACACTACAGCAAATTGCCACAACATGACAGCAAATTGCACAACACTACAGCAAATCGCCACAACATGACAGCAAATTGCACAACACTACAGCAAATCGCCACAACTTGACAGCAAATTGCACAACACGACAGCAAATTGCACAACACTACAGCAAATCGCCACAACATGACAGCAAATTGCACAACACTACAGCAAATCGCCACAACATGACAGCAAATCGCCACAACATGACAGCAAATTGCACAACACTACAGCAAATCGCCACAACATGACAGCAAATTGCACAACACTACAGCAAATCGCCACAACACGACAGCAAATTGCACAACACTACAGCAAATCGCCACAACATGACAGCAAATTGCACAACACTACAGCAAATCGCCACAACTTGACAGCAAATTGCACAACACTACAGCAAATCGCCACAACCAGCAAATCGCCACAACATGACAGCAAATTGCACAACACTACAGCAAATCGCCACAACTTGACAGCAAATTGCACAACACTACAGCAAATCGCCACAACATGACAGCAAATTGCACAACACTACAGCAAATTGCACAACACTACAGCAAATTGCACAACACTACAGCAAATCGCCACAACATGACAGCAAATTGCACAACACTACAGCAAATCGCCACAACTTGACAGCAAATTGCACAACACTACAGCAAATCGCCACAACTTGACAGCAAATTGCCACAACACGACAGCAAATTGCACAACACTACAGCAAATCACCACAACACGACAGCAATTTGTCACAACATATTATCAAGTCTGTTAAAATACTCAATATGTTTACCTTTATACTACAGCTTGTGTGTTAGTATTATACTAGTACAAGACTGATGCTTTTGAGGTGCTCTATGGAATTTTGCACAGAAAACATTTGTATGACTTTGCAGTAAAGTCTGTAGTTGAGGCTCAGCCACTGTGGATGAATCCAGCTTTCTCTGGATGAAACACTTGCTCAAGACACTTTTTCACGATCAAGTTCTTCATTTGTTCCATCCGGTGTAAAGAGGATCCTAATCAAATAAGTTTACTCCATCAATGGAACTTCATTTGTGAAAAAATGTTGAATCTATTCATATTAATCACAAGGGATTTCATATTTCAGGCTGATTAGATGGGTGTAATTTTGCATTTAGATCCTGCCCAATGCTCCAGACAGCTGTCTGTAGTCCTCTCAGGGCTGCAGAAAAAACACCCACTTGTTCCATTCGGCCTTCAGCTCAACTCTCCAGCCTCTTTAGAGGTCTCGCCCTGATCCCAGTCACCCCTTAGCCCGACCTCCGGAGAGGTTACTTCTTCTCTGCCGCCCCGGTGCCCTGCCCCTTGGAAGCCTGCCTCAGGACCCATGTTACCTCTCTGCCCTGCCGCCGGGCCGTCCTCCTGAGATCCCACGTTCCGTCTCTGCCTTGCTTTTGGGCCGCCCTCCTCAGGTTCCACATTCCCTCTCTGCCCTGCCCCTGGGACGTCCGCCCGAACTCTCCTGCTCCCTCTCTGTCCTGCCTTCGGGCCGCCCGCCTGAACTCCCTGGATCCCCTGCTCCGCCCTTGGGCCGCCCGCCTGAACTCCCTGGTTCCCCTGCTCCGCTATGGGGGTAGTTATGTTTCAGTATTATTTGTGTGAAGAGATGAGCAATCTGTGTGTAAATGTGTAATCTGTAAATATATAACACTTTGCACAAACACAAAATGAAGATTTGTAAACTCACAAATATTTTGCAAATAGAAAACAAATTCCACAAATATTAAAAATATCTGAATATATTTAACAGCTCACAAATAAATGAAGCACATTTGTGAATATCTTCCTAACATTTACAACTTTCAAATAGGCATTTGTGAGTCCAGTTTTAATTTACAAATTGTTGAAAAGTATTTGTCACTTTCAACAACAGGCATTTGTGAGTCCCACCTGTATTTGTTGATCTCAGTTCTTCACACATGGAGTTTTGAAACAAACTTTCCGCCGATGGAAAGAAAATCGACTCATGTCATTCGGCTGTTTTTGGAGACCACGTAATAATGCCTGCTGACGCCCGCCGATGACGTCATTTCCACATTTCAAAGTAAAACGGCCCCTGAACTGCCTGAAATGTAAGGTTAACTTTACCTAAATTAGGAATGAGCAATGTTAATTAGTTGCGTGTCAATATTACCCAACTTGTCAAGGAATGAGAACATCAGGTTCAAGCTAAACTGGTGTCCTGTACACAGACTGTAATGTTACATCCTGATAGTTAAGTTAAATGAAGTTAACTTGCCACGCCTCAACCACACCTCCAATCACCTGTCAGGCTACATATACCGCTCAGCCTGCCCCACTTGTTTCTTATTGCGCGAAGCAAGACAGACAACGATCCACGCTCAACAGCTCACTGTTTCAGATCGCTTGATGCAAGACAGACAACAATCCACCTTCAACAGCACATGCTCAACAGCACGCTGTTTCAGATCACTCGACCCACCCTCCCTTTCTCTTCATCTATTCATCTCTACACACATCCGCTCATCTTCTGTTCCCTCCATCCTCTCTTCCCTCATCCCTTCATCCCCTCTTCCCCACTCCCCTCATCCCTTCACCCCCCCATCCCTGCTTCCCTCATCCCTTCATCCCCCATCCCTGCTCCCTTCAACCCCTCATTTCTTCCTGTTCAATCAGGGCACAGCTCTCTCATGTCTCATCTAGGTACCGTCTGGGGGGCTTGAAATAAGCTCGGGCGAAAACACTTCCGAGACGGAACCCCCACACACTTCTCCATGCCCGGTCTTCTGTACACCCTCTCAGACCAGCCTATCAGACGACATCCTTCTTCCACCATCACCCTTCCCCTCTACATGCATTAATCCATCCTCCATAATCCATGCATTCCATATTTGCGTGTACCTCTAAATCACACATTGTTGTGGCGTTGTCCTTCCTAGTGAAATTATATTTCATTTTCCAGAGCAGTGACAACTGGTTGTTAAAGGAAGGATGCTGGTGACCACGGAGTAGCTGAGGCTAGTTAAGTAAATTAGGGGTGTAAACTAGTCATTTTAAGCAATTGAGGAGACATTTCTTTTTAATGTGCAAATTAAATGCTTAGTAATTATCCAGAAATCACAGAAAAAAAGATGCATCAAGATGGATCGCTGCCCTCTGAACTGTAATCAAATCGAATCTTGAGGTGCCAAGAGATTCCCACCCTAACTGCCCAAAGAGTATTCCCTTTCAATTACTTTTAAATGTCCTTTAATGTTTTGTAAAACTCCAATTGTCCACTGCATCTGTTAGGGCCTGTCCATATGGCATTACTATTAAAACATTAAATCAAAAAGTCATAATGACTTTAATAGAGCCTAATGCATGTTTTTAAGTGATTATAACAATTGCTATAAGGTCTTATGGAAGCATTATATTGTGTTATGAATAAATATGTCATTATAGCAATGAACTTCATAGAAAGTGTTACCGAACTTATCAGTGGTTTGTGCTGTGGCTCAGGAGGTCTGAGTCTGTAGTACAAGTGTCTTTGGGCAGGACACTGAACCCCAAGTTGCTCCTGATGGCTGTTCCATAGTTATTTACATCAATTACAAAACCTTGTTACCATAGCCTGTAACTGAAATGAATTATTTAAGTCAATCAATAAAGCCCCTTTTTGCACATCACTCATTTTCAACTAAATTACTACATTACATATCTGTCAATAAACACAGATTCATACACAATTATGAAAAATAATCCACCTACTCATCATACCTCGTTCAACTCATTAGAAGGGAGTGTGAACTTATCACAAATTAACAGAGAAAATAAACCTTCCGTTGTTGGAGTGTGAAGCTCGACGCAGGTCCTAGAAGATGTGCTGCTCAGCTTGCACCTCGTCCTCCCCGTTCTGCCTCTCCTTCCTCTGACCCTGGCAGCCCTCCCTCCTCTGCTTTGCCTCGACCCCGGTCCTGTCCTGGTCTGTGCTTGGCTCTGGGGTGCAGTCCTCATCAGAGACAATAATGCTGTCACCATGGAAGCTCAAACATGCAAAACCACATACATCTTATGAGTCTAACACGAAATTCACGTTCGTGTAGTGTAACTGATGGTAATACGAAAATGTGTATCAGCCTGTTTTTAGCATTGTCTAATGTTACCGCAGCTGTTAGCACAGCTACCTGTTGCTAACAGTTAGCTAGCCAGCACGTTACTGAATCAAAGTAAGTCTTTTTAAACCTATCCAATATTAATATGCTAGCTTGATAGTGAGTACTAACAGCTTAGTTGTTTATTTTCATAATGATAAAGTTAGATGTTTTCTTACCCCTGATGTGAGCCACTGCACTGCGCTCGTCCTCCAGCGGTATTGGCAACACGCGTTCACATGTTTTGGGGGCGTGGCTTTGGAAGGAGCCCAGAAGGGACGCGGTGGGAGTTTCACTGTTGGATACTTTCAAAATCCAGCAGTTTCTTGCTAGGTTCTCAAATTTACCTACCCTGCCTTTATCAACTGCTTCATTTTCAGTTTGTAGAAAATTGCTGTTTCATTTCAACACCTTGTCTCTTTCTTATTCTTCCAATCTGGTGAATTTCACTCGTCCTTTCTTACTGTAATCTCTCAATAACTTTCCTCTTCTCAGGAAACATTTGCTGAATGGCAAAATGCGAAGTTCAATGACAATCAAAATGCATTTTCTAAATATACTGTTGCACACCTTCAGAAACACTTCTGAATGGATATCAAAGGATAATAAAGTCCAGCAGCAACACAGGATTTTCAATGTGGATTCAGAGCTTCTTTTCAACATCTTGAGCTTCCCCTCCCTTTGGTCACTCCTGACCTCTTTCCTCCCCCTCAAGCTTCCTCCTTTCCTCTCTTATCATCCTCTCCATCATTTTACCCCTATCCTATCTCCTTTGGTTATGAGAATGGAGCAGCAACCTTTCATCTCTGATCAGACATGCTGTGCTACCCATGGAAACTGCATTAAGGGAAGCAAACGACAATTTTAGATCTAGAGTCCAAGTTATTGTTCAGAAGAGGAGAGTGAGGCAAATGGTTGGAGAGAGACAAATCAAAAGAGAAAGGAAGGAACAGAAAGAGGAAGACAGACAAGTCAAAGAAATTAAAAGAAAGAGAAAACGAAGTCAAAAAGCAAAATGATTGTCTCAGGAGATAGAAGGATAGCTGACTGTGAGTCATTCTTGTTCTTGTCATTGCTCTGATGACACTTTATCAACCAATTTCTTTTTATATTTTTAGATCCGTTCTCCTAATGTGTAATTATCTCTTAAGTTACAGCAACAGATTTACTGTATGTCATATGTCACAAGTGCGATGAACCGGCTTGAGTTCTGCGTGTTTAAATCTAACTGACTTTTGACAATTTCGAGGCAGTGACTAAAGGAGACTTTTAAAGTGAGGGAGGTGACATTCTTTGTCTTCCCTGTGTTGTGTTGCTAAAAGTGCCTGCACTTTACAAAGTTTTCTGATAGGCAGATAGCTTTACTGCCGTACAGCTAGTTGTCCTATTAACTGACTCTGCCCGGAACCAGGCTCAGCAGCCTCCCAGTGAAGATGACCAGACCAGGACCAAACAGTCTCAGAGGCAGATGAAACCATACACACTGATGATGTTTTCAGATAAGATTAGCCTCTTGGACAAGTGCTGTATGTCTGAGTGAAGGTACTGTAAACCATGTGAACCTGAAAGTATCTGAGGATTCTGGATTGTATAATCTACTCCATCCAGGTTGTGGTTGCAGTAGAATTAACAGAGTACCACCAATGTCATTTCTTCAGTGTTGTCACATGAAAAGAAATAATCAAATATTGGGGTTTTCATAAGCTGTACGCAATAATCATCAAAATTATATCAAATAAAGGCTAGAAATATCTCACTTTGCATGTAATGAGTCTATATATTAGTTTCACCTTTTAAGTTGAATTACTGAAATAAATGAACTTTTGCACGATATGCTAATTTTTCAAGTTTCACCTGTATTTTGTCAGATGTCTATGACCATGACGATCTGCATGCAGCAGAAAATTTGTGGCTGCACTGGCTGTACGCTTGAAACCTATTTGGCGATTAACGTGTGAACACATCCATGTGCAGACCATTGCGGAAGCGCATTTAACCTGCAGTCTTATTAATGGCCAGCATGGGGCGACTCCATTGCTTGCAAGAAAAATTTTAAATACTAGTAAAATAGACAATTAAGCACGATAACCTGTTAATGAGGCTAGTGGTGAATCATATCCATTGTACTGTGTTGCATCTCTTATAGCGATTTTCAAAAACAGATTTTTTTTAAATACATTTGATATAAAAAAGATTTTTGTTGTGCTGTCAGGTACAGACAACAAGTTCAGCCTAAGCTGTTGAACAGCACCTATATGTCTTGATACAAACAAAATCCATCTTTGAGTACTCCGATCATACATTATAGTTTCTGGTGCTTTTCACTGTGAATTACTAATTATATAAATAAATTAATATGGGCTGCCATCTTCAACCACCATTTTAAAATTACAGATGACATGAAAGACACTAACTGATAAAACACAAAAACAATAATTTGAGGGATGTGACAAAGATGTCAGTTAAACATTTAATGCAGCTCCAGCTGTGATAAGAGTCTTCAGTTGGTGAGTGACACACATGCTTTGCTGTCTTAATTGCACAGTTTTCTCTGAACTGGGACAGAGAATTACAGTACAGAGGAGGGTTCAGATAGTGTTCTGCATATACCATTCTCTTTTCTGTCCCATATTATCTTTCTTCTTTTCATCCCTTAACTTATCTCTTTCACTATTCATCTTTAATGTATTTTCTAGTTTTTACATGTTTTGTCAGGTTTAGATTGTACTGCTGTCACTTCCCAGTTCCTTTCCTTCTTTGGCAAGCTTCTGTGTCATCACTGCTTCTTTGATTTAACCCAGTCGCCATAGGAATTATGTTCATATTAAATTTGCAATAAAAAGTCAAATATCAGACAAAAAAGTAATTGACTTTTTAAAAACTTTTACTTTTTTTTTTCCTTGACAGTGGTGCACCAAACAATGTTTTCACTTATTTTGCCTGATTAGACCCCTTAAACGCAGACACCTATTTCCAGGAAAAACGCATACCCAATAACATACCCAAAATGAATCAGGAATAACTCCTCAACCATTAGGCTTATGTGCATAATTCTGGTCTCCTTTGAGAAGTCAGAAGCTCAGGGATATCAATCAACTGTAAATAAACCAATTTATACTCTATTAAAGAGTAAAGGGAGATGCAATGAAGGAAAATATATTTTCATCCTCACTTGGTATAAAATCTATATATTAGTAGCAATATCACCATCAAAACCATCATCCTGTAGATCATAATACAATTGAATGTCTTCTAATACTCCTGGAATACAACTGTAACTATAAATTTGATGAAAATAAACAATTATAAACCAGGTAGGTCAAATCAAGCAATCGGATTGTTCATGGTAGTGATATAATGAGCGTATAGAACGGGTATGACGTCAAATTCCTTTGCACAGATCCGTATCACTCCGCGACAAAAAGGGTTCGAGTTATAATCTGAGCTTCGTGGGGGTCTCACGAAAGAGAGAGAGAGAGAGAGGCAGAGTAGTAGTAGTAGAGTAGTAGTCCACTACTTGCCCCAGATGTCTGCCATATAGGGGAATTATCACACTATGTCACACTGACGTCACGCAGGTGCAACTGCGCATGTCGGATGCAGAAGCTGACAGCTGCTGACTGGCAGCTGACTTGAATAATTGGATTATAACCGGGAATATATTTGCCCTGTGGGAGGCAGCAATGTGCTATAAAGGCATCCACACTGCCTGGAATTAGAAGACGAAGTAGAATAAGTAGTTAGAAGTACCGTTAGTAGTAAAATAGTAGTAGTAGTAACTCTGCAGTTCTCACTTCATATCAGGTAAATTGCGCTAAATCACCCACATCACTCAGTTTAGCTTACAACAAAAAACTCTAATGTATTAAGTTGTACACTTATCTAACAATAGAATACCGAGCAATGTACATGTCTGAGACAAGTTAGCTTACAAGCTACCTTAACGTTACCTTGGTTCAGTTGCGTTACATTGTCTTGCTAGTTAGGTAACCTAACGTTTAGCTTAGCAGTTATAGCGAACTCAGACTCAATTTAACTGTTACACTAACAGACCTAACTTTTTGTACAGGAGAGGTATCCATGGACTTCAGTAGTCCTGATTTAATCCCGTCTGTTTTTTCCTACTCAACCCAGTGTGAAATAAAGAAAGGCGATGCAAAACTTGAGAGGTAAATATTGTCACTTTCACCTTATTAAGTTGCTCACTGGGATCACATTATTCCTCGCCAAACATTCTCTGCATGAATCAAAGAGCAGGGAATGTATGGCGAGTAATTTAATGTCACATCATTTTTGTCAAGAGGATTTCTTGGACCACATCGTTTCTGTTATGTCTGCATTGTCTTGTAAAGTCCTTTGAGGGTTTATGGTTATTATTGGTGATTTTAACATCCATGTTGACAACCCCCAGGACAAAGGGACTAAAGAACTGTATTGTGTTCTTGATAATTATGGACTGACCCAACATGTGACGGAGCCCACACACAATAAGGGGCTTCACTTTGGACTTAGTCATCTCCAAGGGTCTGGACATTTCCAAGGTTGTGGTGACTGATGTTGCTCTCTCTGATTATTCCAGTGTTTTCTGCGCGCACACAAATGAACAGAAGTAATCACAGAAGCTTATCACTGAAAACACTAGTGAAAAATTTATTGAGGCTTTCTCCTCGACACCTGCCCTGTTACGGGTCTCAGTCAATGAGCTTGTAGATAATTTAAGTTGTAAAATTACAAATGTTATTGATGCCATTGCACTAACCAAGGTGAAGGTGGTCTCTGCCATGGAGAAATGCCACGCTGGTTAGAACTCAAAAAAGAGAGTCGAAAAGCTGAACGCAGGTGGCGGAAAACAAATCTCCAGGTTGATTATGACATCTATAAAGAGAGACTTCGCATTTATAATGTAGAGCTGAGGCGGTCTTTTTTCGCTGATATCATCACCAAAAACACTAATTATGCACGTGCCCTGTTTGCTCCTGTCAACAGGCTAACCAACCCTCCTGTGTCTGTAGCCTCTGACCTTCTATCCACCAGGGCCTGCAATGAATTTGCCTCCTTCTTCACAGACAAAATTTAAACAATTAGACAAGCAATCAGTGACTCCATGTCAGTCTTGTCCCTGTGTCCACTTAAAAACAATTCATATAGCATGAGACAATTTGATTCTATTAACCATAAAAACCTGGAGGTGTACATGTACAATGATCATATACTCCTATACAAACACGCTCTCTCAACATCCAAAAACTCATACTACGCAAACATCATCACGGCAGGTGAAGGGAATGCCAAAACCCTCTTCTCCACAGTAAAAAAACTACTCAAACCACCGGAAACCAATATGAACAATAACCTTTCTAATGAATAGTGCTCTGCTTTTTTGACATTCTTCAACTCAAAAATCACTGCAATACATGACCATCTTGCCTCTGTAAATACAGTGCAGACCAACCTACAATCAGCAAGTTCATTATCGCTGCCTACATCCACTATCTTCTGTGACTTCAGCCTTCAAACTGAAAGCCACATTTCTGAAACTATTACCAAGTCCAATAACTCCACATGTCATCTGGATCCAATCCCCACAGCCCTAGTAAAAGCGTGCTTGCCTTCTATAATTTCCCTAGTAACATCCATAATCAACTCCTCACTGTCCACTGGTATGGTTCCACCCTCTCTGAAGCTGCCATAATCAAACCAACACTGCAAAAACCCGGTTTAGACTGCAATGATCACAACAACTACACGCCAATTTCCACCTTACCATTCATATCGAAAATTCTAGAGAGGGTTGTTGCATCTCAACTACAGACCTACCTCAATAAAAACATCTCCTGGAAAAATTCCAGTCTGGTTTCAGACCCAAACACAGCACAGAAACTGCCCTGACTAAGATCACCAACGATCTCCTTCGTGCAACAGATTCTGTCTAGTCTCCATTCTTATCCTCCTGGACCTCACATCAGCTTTTGATACTTTATCACATCCCACCCTCATGAAATCCAAAACTACAGATCAGAAACCTCCAGAGTCCACTACAGAGTACCGCAGGGTTCAGTGCTAGGACCACTATTATTTATCATCTACCTCCTCCCTCTTGGCTACAACATCCATTTTCACGGTTATGCTGACGATACACAGCTCTATCTGTCTACAAAACCCAGCTCCACACTTGCCCCCAGTACACTAATTGCCTTTCTACATGACATTCAGACATGGATGACAACAAATTACCTACAACTCAACAATAATAAGACTGAGCTACTGCTCATTGGTTCAAAATCTACTCTGCCAAAAACCATCACCAGCTCACTCCCTATTAATCGAACCGCCATACCTGTCTCCACACAGATTAAGAGCCTCGGTGTAATATTGTACAGTACCCTCTCTTACTCCAGCCACATCAATTACATATCCCGGACTGCCTTTTTCCACTTAGGGAACTTCTCCAGACTACGCCCTGCTCCAACTCAACACTCAGCGGAAGTCCTAGTAAATGCCTTGGTCACATCATGAATTGATTACTGCAATGTAATTTTAGCAGGCATTCCTAACAAACTCATTCATCGACTGCAACTCATTCAAAATGCTGCAGCAAGGATCACAACACGCTCCAAGTCCACAGAACATATAATTCCTCTGCTGATTCAACACACTGGCTCCCTGTATCACAAATGATTAACTTTAAAATATTATTACTAACATTCAAAGCCCTCTACAATCTGTCTTCTAACTTTCAGACCTACACTCCATCTCTTTTCCTGAGGTCTTCCACAGCAATTCTTTTAACACTACCAACCATCAACCTCAGTACAATGGGTGCTAGGGCCTTCACCTATGCTTCACCCAAACTCTGAAACTCTCTCTCCCCACTCATCGGTACAATGGACTCTATTACAAACTTTAAAACTGCGCTCAAAACTCATCTTTTTAAACTATTATTTACTTATTTATGATTCCTCTTTAGGTGTAGTGCTTTGTCTAAGCAGAACTGGGTGTCCTCACTGCTCCCCGTCAGACCTTCACAGAATTTGTATGGACACTTAATCTCTACAGCTGCTTTAAGCCCTGATTGCTGTAGTGCATTACCTGTTTTACAAGGTTTGTTTTTGCCTTTTCGGTTTCTACAGTGCATAAACGATGTAGGGTTGTGCTTGTTATCCTGCCAGTTCTGTGTGTGCCAGGCCTGAGAGTGGGACTGATTTCTAGTCGTAAGCTCAAAGTTTGAACACTGCTCATTAGTTAATTCTCGCACCAGTTTTGCAAAGGTGTCTTCACTTCTCTCTTGCATTTTATTTGGGCAGAAGCATCTCAGAATGTCATCATACAGAGCTACCAGTGGCTCTGGCAGGTTTCCGGTCTATGTGTCAGATTCAGACGCAGAATCAGTGTCACTGAAGTTCATGCTAGTGAGCACAGCTGTGTTAGGTGCAAAGACTTTCAGATCTGCTATGTCTTCATCTGTCAGCTCTAAGTATACAATAAAATAAATGTTAGGTAACTTATTTTAATACAGAATGCAGCCACAGCTGGTTACATCTGTTATTAATAGTACCATGGCACTGGTTATAACTTGTATTTTTATATGAATGATGTGATAGTAATGGCTTAATAAAAAGTTATAAATATAAGGTTATAAATGTTGTGGTGGCAGCCCGGCTGACGGTGAGTGTCCCGTTTTTTTTTTCCCCTTTTTATCAGTTATTCTGCTTTTTCCTTGGTTTTCTGTTCCCTGTCTGCCTCCCTGTGTTTTCTCCCCTGTGTGCTCTCTCTCCCTCTGCTCCTGAGCCCAGCCAACGACCCGCACCTGCACCTCATCAGCCACCTCGTCAGCCTGCCACACCTGCCAGTAGTCAACCTCATCCCTGCCTGTATTTCAACCCCGGTTCTTCACACCATTCTTGCTTGATCGTCGTTGCTCCATACCCGGTGCCACCTCTGCGCTCATGTTTTTTGTTTTCTCTCATTTTCCCTGTACTTTGTCGCTCCAGTCACTAACCCTGTCTTTCTGTCTGTTTTCCCTCCCAGGTTCACTCACCCTCATCATCCGTTCTGTCGGCTGGGCTCATACTCCGGACCTCTCCTCTTTGGGCTTCCCCCCCGGCATCCTCCCAGTTTCCCCCTGCATCCTCCCTTCCTCAGCCTCCGTGTTCCCTGGCTCCCTGGTCCCAGTCCTGTCTGTTTCCCTGTGCCAGTGTTTCCCCGGCATCCACCTCTCCCACCACTCCAGTCCCTCAACCCCCTTTTTCCCTAAATAAACCTCCTTTGCTCAGAGCGCTGCATTTGGGTCCTCTGTCCCCACACCACCCATGTAACAGAACGATCAAGCCAACAATTGACCCAGCTCATTTCCGGATCCCAGTGGACGTGAGGTCTGAGAACATCAGGCAGCATGTGGGTTGGACCCTCAAGAGCACCCTCTTGTCGTTTCCCTACCTCCAGCTCTGCATGTTCCGCATCGTGCTCCCGGGGCGGAAGGAGTAGCCAGTGAAGCCAGTGGTCCAACCCCCAGGATGCAAGGATGCTCTGGGGGGTTGGAAATGTGCGCTCTGTGTTCATGTTCTGCTTGCACTTCTGTTCAAAAACCAAATTGTTACTATAAATAAAACACAAACAGAGCCCTGGCTTTATTGCCTAAACATATTGTTACCTCTGACATTCGTACAGTCATTGGAAGATGAAGACTGGGTTTTTGGATTCAAGAGCAGCAGACCACGATTCACTCGGCCCAAACAACCGGACCAGGCACCACGGCAGGTGTGGTGATCAGGAGAGGAGCCATGCTGGCCAAGCTTGGACTTAATTCTGCTCCTAAAGAGCCGGCCTGGACAAAATGGGACTCATATTTACCAAGCAATGGAATTCAGAGACTGTTGAATTCTGTGCATTTCAGAGACCGGTAGGTGGTCCATGTTCCGAGCTGCCAGCGCAAGACTCTGGCGAGATGAGAAGAGGTGGACTTTTACTTCCACTTTGTCCAGAAAAGCACAACCTCCTTTCCAGATTTTCCATCGAGCAACATAGTTGACCATATCTTTTCGTTAACCCCTTCACATAAAGGTCTAATCTCGACTCTCTACAACAGCATGTGCAATGTCTCCACGCATTCTCTGCAGGATGTCAGGAGTCTTTGGGAGAATGATCTCAGGGTAGAATTTACAGATGTTCACTGGAAAGCTGTGCTCGCTGTAAAGGCCAGCCAGCGGATTATGTACATATGTTCTGGTCTTGCCCTAAAATTAATACGTACTGGGCCTATATCTTTGGCGCGTACACTAAGATGCTCCAAAAAAACATTACTCCCAATCCTGTAACTGTCCTATTTGGATTCACCCCTGAAAATCACCCCCAAAATCACCCTCTTATAGCATTCACTTCCCTGATTGCCAGGCGTCTCATCCTGCTCTCCTGGAAGGAGCAAGCAAACCCAGCTTCACAAGGTGGATAAGAGGTGTAATGCAGTTCCTGAAGCTTGAGAAGATCAGATACGCACTCAATGGCTCCTTGCAAGCTTTCGGGAGGGTCTGGGCCCCCTTTTTAGAGTACTATGAGAGTTTGCAAACACAATTAAATATGGATGACTAGGGTGTTGTCATCAAAGTGAAGCGGCAGTACTTCGTTCCCCCCTCCATTTTATGTTTTTATTTTTATTTATTTTGACTGCACTTATCTAGATAGCTTCTTTTGATTATTATTATATTATTCCTCTTATGTCCTCAACTCACTCTGTCCTCTCACTTCACGGTACTGGTAATTGGGGGGGGGGGGGGGAAGGGGGGGGTTGGTATCTTTCATATTGGTCAATATCTGTAAAATACAGCCATAATACATTTGGTCCAATATGTGCTATAGAAAAAGCTCCATGGTTTAATTGAAATTCAATAAAAATTGTAAAATAAAAATAAATAAAACAGTAAGTGTGTGTGTGTGTGTGTGTGTGTAAAAAAATAAATAAAAAAAAAACTTAAATATCAAACGATCAAAATAATAATTTGAAAATCTGTACTATTATCAGTCTGAGGTTCCACTGGTTGTCCTCACTTCATGGCATGAGGAGACATATTTTGCAGCAATTATTTCACATTTGGGCATTTCTCCCAGTAAATAGGGGAGTTTCTGTGTGTCTGATATTAATTCGATTTCGGGGTATATTTGGGAAATGTTTGCAAAGTGTTTTTGTCTTAGTGTTTTATATTTGGGGCATGAGGTTAGAAAGTGCAGCTCTGTCTCTACCTGTCCCCTGTCACACTCATTCCTCCCCGGCCCGCCACTGCCTCTACGGAGTCAGTGGTCACCGCTCTGTTCATTTCTCCCACACTACACGGACCAGCAGCGGCTGGCTGGAGGGCCTTCATGCATTCTGGCTCTGATGTCACAAGCAGATCATTTCCTCTGTTGCCAGTCAGGTGGCAGGGACCGGTGGCTGCGCCTTGTCGTCAGATTGATTTAAGAGTCAATCTGACCGCCATGCGCTCCCTCCTGTATGGCAGCGCATGGTGGAGCCCATGACCCTTCCTCTCCCCGCCAGGAACTAAGCTTTCGAAGTGGGTCCCCAATGGGTCGCCAACCACGGCGGTGGCAGGGGCAGCAGAGTGGCTTCTATTCATGGCCACCTGGGCGCCTCATCAGCAGGTCTGACCGCTTTCAGAGTGCTACTCGGAGTGGCTCGCTTACTGCTCGATGGACAGACTGTGCTCTCCTCTCCGGCAGCGCTCTGGGAGCTCCTGGAGAAGCAGGCCATCTCCAGGGTTCCTACAGGGCAGGAGAATCAGGGGTTCTACTCCGGTTACTTCCTGGTCAGGATGAAAACGAGTGGCGTGAGGCCCATCCTAGATCTGTCACTGTTCAAAAAAGCGATTATGGAGAGACCTTTTTGCATGTTAACTGTAAAGCGGGTGCTGTAGTGTGTGCGTCAGGAAGACTGGCTCACCTCCATCGACCTAAAGGACTGAAGGATTTGAGTGATATGAGTTACACAGCTGATCAGAGCTGGAGGTGGGCTGTCTTTAGAGTGGTCGGAATGCGGTGTAGGATGAGAGATATCTGGGTGGCAATAAATGCAGCCATGTACAGATGCTTGGTGTTTGTGTGTTTTGGTATGGATAAAATGGTTGGTTTGACGTTCTGGCCTCCTAGCTTCACAGAGGTGTGCGGCAAGCATAGGGTGACAATACTAAGATCGTCCATTTCCCATTTGGATTTTGCGCGAAAATCGATCGTTGGGCAGGTCCGTGCTTAAGGACTGTGTGGGTATGTTCAGACATGATTGACGCTTATGGAGCTAGGGATCAACAGCAATTTTTCAAAATCAAATCCAGAATCTGAATCTGTGTTTTTCAGTTTAAATAATTTGCTACTTTTATTCATTCCTTTTCCAGTTGTAAATAAACGATTTTTTGGTTTCCACGCTGCTGTTCCTAAGCTCTAGTGATTGGTCCCTGAAAAGAGAAGGTGAAGGGAAAATGTTTACACAGCCCTGAGGGAAGAGTCAATGGTAAATATGGAGAAATCAGGACAAAAATTCCTGTCAGCTTTCTAAAAGGAATTGTTTATTTTTGCTTTCTCAGATGTCTGATTATCTCAAGAGTGTATAGCATGTCGATCTTTTAATAGACATTTTTATACAAACACCAGTAAGAAGAAAGTGCACAGTGGACATTTACAGTATGAGTGCTGTCAGTAGGTGGTGTTACTCAGTGCTAAGTGATAAATTATTTATTTGTTTCACTCAAACACACTTATACAAACATGACTAAGTGAGTACAGGCTGGTGTGTCAGTTCAGACATCCTTGTCTGCATTTGTCTGATGCTTTTATGCTGGGTGATGTGAGAGAAAAAGCTGTACATCCTCAATTGCTAACATTACAAGCAACCACTCTTTAAAGTGTCAAGTGTCAGAGCTCTAGTGCTCTGATTATTTTCTCATCACCATAGAAAATCAGCCTGACAAAGAATTCTCTTTTAGAAAAGGTTGAGATGTTAGACTTCTTACGGATTGTACAGGTCAATGAATGAAAACTTGAGCACCTTTCTTTAGACAGTGTTTGTAAAGAAAAGATGCTCTCTGCTTCTCTATTTTAGAGAAGACAAACAAAGCGAAGAAATGCAGTCCTGTAGGCTAATACTCTTCTACTTCTACTCGAGGTTTCTGCCTCTTAAAAGGAAGTTTTTCCTCGCCTTTGTTGCCAAGTGCTTGCACATGATGGGAAATTGTTTGGTGTCTGTAAATAATAAAGTGTACAGTATAGCCCTGCTCTAAATGAAAAGCGCATGAGAAAACTTGTTGTGAATTGCTGCTATATAAATAAAATTGAAAGATGAAGTCAGAGCAAGGATTTTGTGCCAACATTGTTTATACTGGACTAGTAAGTCATGTCAACTCCCTCTTAATAGAGATCACTATGCCAGTTTTTTATACATTCATATAAGATGCTTTAGCTACTGAGGGTGTAGACAAATTTAAATACATTATTTGGATAGGCACAGATATTTAACTCTGAAAATATACTACAAATATCTTATTTAATTAATTTAGATAAATATTTAAAATTATAGAATTTTATTTAGAGGTCAGACACGCTCAACAACTTTGAGTATAAATACAGATTTTGTTACAAACAGGTACAGATCATAGCTTTACACTACACCCCTTATGGCTCCTTGAAATGTTCTCTAGCTTTTCAAGAAGATGCTTTTCTCCAGTGAATAAAAAATGAATTCAAGCCACCAAGGACAAAACTTGAAGAATACGTGTTTTAGTGTTAAGTTCCATGTTCCACCTTTTGTGGAGTGGCACAAGGTTACAGGTGCATGAACTGATGTAGGTAAGTAAGTAAGTGTAGAGTTAAGTAACTCTTCCCACCACTTGATAGTTAACAGGAAACTGGAAACAAATAGCGATTACCGGTTTTAAAGTCCGACATTGGATGTCTGGGGCAAAGACATAAGTGGAGTGACATTATTATACAGAGGGGTGTGAGATGGATTGCAAAAATTTGGACTTGTGAATTGGAACACGGAAGAACACTGTGGTTAACTTTTTAACCATGACCGGCATTCCTGAACCTTAACCAAGGCTCTATTCAGAACTGCCTACTACATACTACTGCCAACCGCAGTATGAAGTATTCAATTACATTTTTATTATATAGCGCCTATTATATAACAACTGAGCGCTTTTTATAAAAGAGAGCGGGAGCAGAGAAGAAAGGAGCATCATGGGAAATCCCCTCGCAGTCTAGGCCTATAGCAACATAACTAAGAGATGGTTCAGGACTCACCTGAGCCAGCCCTAACTATAAGCTTTATCAAAGAGGAAAGTCTTAAGCCTACTCTTAAATGTGGAGATGGTGTCTGCCTGCTGAACCCAAACTGGAACCTGGTTCCACAGGAGAGGAGCTTGATAGCTGAACGCTCTGGCTCCCAGTCTACTTTTGGAGACTCTAGGAACCACAAGTAACCCGGCATTCTGGGAGCGCAGTGCTCTGGTGGGGTAGTAAGGTACTATGAGCTCTTTAAGATAAGATGGTGCCTGACCATTAAGAGCTTTGTAGGTGAGAAGAATGATTTTAAATTCTATTCTGGATTTTACTGGAAGCCAATGCAGAGAAGCTAAGACAGGGTG
>NC_060157.1:4566521-4592331 GCF_021292245.1 Micropterus dolomieu
GACAGTGTGTGTGGCATCCCATCAGAATAAACTACACTGTGTGTGTGTTCATGGTGATGAAGGTACATGTCACCCAGTGCAACAGTGAGGCTGACTGATGTGTTTTAAATAGTTCTGGACAACTATGGAGCTCTATGGCTCAGAGGAAACAGATATATCAGACTGTGATACACACACACATTAGGCTACCTGTTAAGAGAAATATTCAATGTTGGTTTTGGTCTCTTCATGGGATTTTGACAGTAAGAAAACTACATAACACCAGAGTTAACCTCACATTCAATCCTTGGTAAAATATTCTCTGCAGGCAGCTGTAAATCATGGGCTCAATTCATAGGAAATAACATCATCATTTCCAGCATGTGTGTCCAACCAAACCAAAGACTCCACCCATAATCCCTCCTTTAAAGAAGGGAAGAAGTCACCTGCAGACTGTTGATTTACAGCATGTGTAATGGCTGTATGTGTTGCCCTGTGCTGTTTGTCCCTTTTCCTCTTCAGCCCTCTCTAGTTCTGCCCTGTGTGTGATTGCTAAATGAGGTGCACCTGGCCAGTGAATGAGGCTCTTAAAAGCTCCTGTGCCAGCATCAGAAAATGGGGGCTTCGGGAATGGAGACTGCTACTGTAATGGTTCTGCTGCCTTTTAGCCTGGGCTTTTGTGTTGTCGCTTAATGCTTTTGGTACTCTTGATTTATTGTCTGGCTTTAGATGTTTTAAAGGTGTTTTTCTGTGATTGGTTTGGGTCAGTGTTTGAGTGTTGTTTGCCCGACAGGGCCACGTAAGGGTGATGCTGGTTCTCACAGGACAGCAACGCCATAAACATATGATGATCATATAGAATACGATGCATTGCTACCATATAAAAAAGGATATAAAAGAGTTAAATGAACTCAACCTTCAACATCAGTAAAATGCAACATACACATAAATGCAGCAGTAGTAATAGTAAAACTCTGACTGGGACAGTTTTACTGCATAATGAGTACTTCTGCTTTCCATAATGTAATACATGTGGATGATCATATATACTTTAATTATTAAGTGAGGTTTTGGATACACTTGACTTGAAGCGGTGTATTTTCACAATGTGGTATTAGTACTTTTACTTAAGTAAAGTGAAATGCATATTCATGTTAAATAAATCATTTGAATCCGCATCATCACCTGAAATCCATCAAAGTCTGGTGATTGTTGATAGATGCTGAATGATGATCATTCTTGCTGCAGAAAACATTCATTTAGAGACTTGTGATGGAGTTTTTTTCATTTCTTACACTGAAGGTGTAACAACAGCTTTAAGTTGAAAACCCTCACGTGTTCCTGGTGCATCATCAAAAATATGTGGTAGGCTATTCATCTCAGGGCTGACTTTGTGGTGAAGTGCTGTAATTTATTTGTATCCTGTGTATTTTTCTGCAGTAATGATGCAGAACTGATGCAGGAATAAAGGCTCAAAGGGCGGAACGCTACAAAGGCTGCAGTCATTAGACTTCACAGTCTATAAATAAAAACCCAGAGGAAGATGAGATTAAAATAGACTCTACAGCACCTCAGACTTTCTGGTGTCATAGTTTATTGATGTGATTTTTTTATTAATCAATCAGGCAATAAAGATGTCAAAAAAAATAGTTTTATGCCTGTTAGAAATGTTGTTTTCAAATTGCTTGTTTTGTCCGATCAACAGTCCAAAATATGTTGAATTTACAATCAGATAAAACACAGCACTGAATCTCCTAATCACTAATTGATTTATTGATTAATAATTTCCATCTCCACAACAGACAAACCAATAATTTACAAACCACATGTGATTTTTTTTTTTTTTTTCTCCCATGAAGAGACCAAGTTCAAGATTTTTATGATGTAATAGAGAAATATAACAGATGAGTAGAACTTGACATACAGGTTTGCTGGTGGAAACGGCTGTTTAGCAAACAGACTCATCGTTCACTCAACCAAAATGACCTTCAGGGAAATTTAGTTTGACAGCGGAAACTGTCCCGGAGCCAAAAATACACACACGCTCGCGCCGCTCTCTCTCTCTCTCTCTCTCTCTCTCGCTCTTTCTTCACACACACACCCATCAGCATCCTCCTCCCCTTCACTAAGCAGGTGTGTGAGCAGCAGGTGGTGTGCGGAGCGCCAAACCCAAACTTTACGCACCGTGCGGCTGCCTCACCTTCACGTTTCTCTTTCCCTTAGTGGATTAACACCTGAGCATCAACTGCTGCCTTTCCCACCCGACCACAATGGATTAATGTTTTTCCAGGGAGTCATGCTCGCATTCTCGGCTCATCTTAAGTCGCGCGGCGGGGTCTTTGCAGGGAACCGATCCGACTTGGAAGCCCTCCATTCCCGTTTCCGCATTCCCGCAGCCACCGTGCGCACTGCAGGCGTGTAGCTCAAATCCACGATCTCAACGAGAGAGAAAAAACCGGTTCCTCCGGCTAATCTACCCAACTCTTGCTGGCGGTGCATTATGTGTCCAGCCAGAGGAACAGAGGGAAAACGGAGGACTGAACGGCCGGTGACTGTAGGCTGTGAACGGCCGTTTTCAGCCTGAAGCGCGTCTTATTGATCGGTGTTACGGTAAAACCTGGAATAACCCCGCCACGCTCGTTCGTGTCCCGGGATGGAGAGTTGCTGTCGCTGCTGTATGCCGTGTTTAAGCCCCCTCTGGAACTACATTTGGCCCGATCCCCGCTATCCATATGTCTCCGACAACAACCATGTCATCGCCAACCCGGCGGCGATGGAGATCCCAACCGTGTCCGGTGAAATCCGCGTCCCGTCGCCCAAGAGGCGGCCGGTGCAGCTTTACGCGGCGCTCTTCGACTTCCAGGCCCGCAGTGACGACGAGCTGACGGTGAAGGAGGGTGACAAGTTGTCGGTGATCGAGAAGCGGGGGGAGTACGTGCTGGCCCAGAAGCTGACCGGGTCTCAGGGGTCCGGACTGATCCCGGCGAACTACGTGGCTCTGCTGCAGGACGAGTTCGCCAAATACAAGTGAGTGTTCAGAACACGTCCTCTGCTCTTACTGTTTGCTACCGCACAGCTTCTTTCTCCATTAGTGAGGCAAGTGTCACCTGATCCTGTGGTGCTGATGCAGAAACTGGTCTTTAATCTGCTGTAACTTTGGATGTGTCAAAATTCTTCAAGGGGCAGGTTTCAATAGACAGACATCCCAGAAATAAAATCTTGACAGCTGACCTAGGTTTGACCTCTCTGCTGACATGTTGACGTCACCACCAATGCTAAATGTAATCTGATTACCAAAATATTGAGAGTTGAAATTATTTCATTTGACCTGATGGGACTTTTTTCCCCCTGATACATCTCTTAAAGTTGGAACCAATAGTTAAATCTATGATCATTCAATCAACAGATAATGAAGGGATAACGTTTTTTGTTTTTTTTAACAAAAATGACAAAATAAAACGCTGGTTCCAATTTTCAACTTGATTGCCATATTTTTCATTGATTAACTTATTTAATTGAAATGTTTTATTTATATAGCACCAATTCAAAAGTTATCTCATTGCACTGTTAATATAGAGCAGGTCTAGACTGGACGCTCTGTAATATTATTTACAGAGAATCAACAATTCCCACCATGAGCAAGCACTTGGCCACAGAGGCAAGAAAAGCTCCCTTTTTAACAGGCAGAAACCTTGAGCTGAAGCATGACTCAGGGTCTGCGTCCAACTGCCTCGACCAGTTGGGTGGACTTTTGACCTCCTTTTATTAAAACATGTCTAGTTGCAGAACAGTACAACACACACATTTTAAACCCATTATATTAGCAAAAAACTTTTTATAACTAGACAAGCAGTTTATTTCCCCTCAAAGAGCCTCGTCTACACATCACATCCTCTGAAACGTATTGTGTTGTTTTCATACACCTGAGGCACGCAGACCACCCATTTAAACTCAAGCAACCTGTTACGCTAGTAGCCATTTCAGCCTGACACTCAGAAACCTACTCCCATCTTTTCACAAAGGGCTAACACATGATGGCATTCAACAAACACATGATTTACAGACTTAGGCGTGTTGCAGAATGCACATGTCTTGCAGTAACATATCAGTTGCCAGGGACCCATGTAACCAACACTGTTATGTATTTGGAAAAAGAACACCTTATTTCCACAGTTTAAAGTGAAAAGGCAACTGGCACTACTTTTTGTTAGTTAACACAATAGTCAGTATGTCTGTCAATAAGTTAAGTAATACGGCTGAGGAGGGATACCTGTGTGATGGAATTATCACTTTAAAGATATTTAAACTGTATCTCGTGGTTCAACTCGTCATTATTGCTGTTAAGGTCGGTGAAGAAACATACCAGAATTGGTGACATGGCCATAAGCATCTCTACCGTGCAACAGACAGACAAGATGTGATGAATATGTATTTTCATGGCTTGGTTTTTGTGAACTTTTGTCTGCCCACCCAGCATGGATTAACCAGCAAGAGGAGGGGACATGTGTGTAAGACAAAGAACAACGTTAATATTACCCTGTGGAAAGGAAATACTACCAAGTGGGGAAAAAGTCTGGAAGTGTGAGAGACACAGTTTTGATTAAAACATGATGGAGGATGGCTGCACACTGTTATATGTGCTAAAACCTGCAACTTGCTTCGCAGTTTCATTGTTCCCACCAAACCAAAACTTTTGATGAGATCACAGAGACTTTAAAGAGGCACTTAAATCCTACAACGTTAGTAAGAGTGGAATGTTTTCCAACGCTCTTTATCAGAGTATATAGCAGAACATTGATTAGGGAGGAGGGGCCATGAGGCAGGTGACAGGCAGGTGTATGGCTACACAACGAGGGCATTCATATACTGTTTCTGACCGAAGTCAAACTAACACTGACTCGAGCATTGGAGATCACCAATCGATGGAAACTGCAGCAAAAGTTGCAGACAAGTTTACAAGGCAAAAACACTGCAGCCTGCTCAGTGAGCAAGTTACACATAAAACAACGGGATGACAAAACACAGTCTTGCTTCAGATGCTGTAAAAAGTCACATGATCCTGCAGATTGCTGGTTTGAAGATAAAGACTGCAAACCATGCAATAAAATAAGACCCATACAGAAAATGTGTAAAGGTAAAGTGATAGATGGGGAAAGAAGGCAGAACGGAGAGATGAGAAAAACTAAATGAAGTAACAAAGACAAACAATGATGACTCAAATGAAGAGAATATGTCCTGTCTGGAGTTATACTGAAGGCTGACCCCTAAAGTTTAATGGAGGGTCTTTAAAAATGGAACTGGACACTGGATCAGCATTGTCCATCATATTCTTCAAAGATTACAAGGAATTTCCCCCAAAACTGAAACGCACAGCTGTGAGACTGAAAACGTACACAGGTGAGAGGATCACTCCCCTGGGAAAACTACAGGTAAAACTGAAATATGAGAACCAATGTGCAAACATGTACTATAGTGTGGAGGTGTGCGCTTTAACTTGCATAAGATAAAGGTCATGCAAATCACCTCAAACAGAATAGTCAAGTGTAGAGATGGTCAACTGATACAGATACTGGATAAACATGCAGAGGTGTTGAAAGAGAGCGTCCACGTCCTCTTTCATATGCCTTGCACCCCAATGTGTAACACCTAGCAGACCAAGGGATTTTATCCAAGGTGGACTAGTCTGAGTGGGCAACGCCAATAATGCCTGTTGACCAAGATACAAAGTGTGCATCTGCGGAGATTTCAAGGTGAAAGTGAATCCTGTAATACATGCAGACCTAAATCCACTCCCACGTATAGATCACATTTTTGCATCTTTAACCCATGTTCAAATTGACCTTGCTTGTTTATGGTCAGGTATTTCCTTGGAAAACAATAAACACTCACAAGGGCCTCTATCAGTATAGTAGGCCAGTGTTTGGCATCACCAGTGCCCCAGCGATGTGGCAACTGGCCTTGGGACAAGTGTTACAAGGGACACCAGACACTCAGTGGATGACATTATTGTGACTGGCCCATATAATGTGACTCATTTGGCAAACCTAGATGCTGTTCCTAACAAGACTAGAGGAATGAGACCTAACAGGAGAAAATGTGAGTTCTTCAAAGACTCTATTGAGTACTGTGTGGACACAAAATCGACAGCCGTGGACTCCACAAGACTCAGGAGAAGATCAATGCCGCCCTGAATGCTCCACAGCCAGAAAATGTGATCCAGCTGCGCTCATTCCGGGACCTTGTCGATGAATACCACAAGTTTCTGCCAAATCTTTCAACTGTGCTGTAACCACTGAATGTAGCAGGACAGCAAGTGGAAGTGGACCACGGTCTGTGCACAGGCATTCACAGCAGCAAAGCAGCTAATAACCTAGGATGACCCTTGCCTCCCTCTGTGCCTAGCTTGCGATGCATCACCATATGGTATTGGTGCTGTGTTATTAAAATGATTTATGGTTCAAAGTGACCCACTGCTTTTGCATCTCTGTCTCTAACATGTGCTGAACAAAACTATGCACAAATTGACAGAGCAGCTCTGAGCTTTCTATGGGGTGTGAAAAAGTTTAATCAGTTCCTCCTATGGAAGGCATTTTACTCTGATTACTGATCACCAGCCCGTAGTATCCATCTTCAGCTCCCAAAAAGGTATTCCGGCCATTGCTGCGACACGTTTACAACAATGGGCTCTATTACAGGGAGCAAACACACATTCAGTTAAATATAAGGGTGCTAAGCTTCATGAAAATGCTGATGGAGTATCTCACCTTCCACAAACACGTTCTGAAAAAGCCTTAGATCCTGCTGCAGTGCTGCACATGTCACCAGTGGAAACGCTTTAAGTCACCAGCGTGCAGGAGTATTCTACCCGATGAGATCAACCTTCTGTGTGCCTAGGCTGCATCATGCGGGGTCTCATGTTTTTGTGCCCCCAAAATTGTGCCCAAGAGGGTTCACCTCCTTGGGGCACTGTTTAGCTCAGTTGGTAGAACATGCGCCTCACGCACTGAGGCTCACTCCTTGTTACAGCGGCTCAGGTTCGAACCCGACCTCTGGCCCTTTGCTGGATGTCGTCCCCTCTCTTTCTCCCGCATTTCCTGTCTCTCTCTGGCTGTACTATCGCTTTAAAGGAAAAAAGCCAAAATGAAAACCTTTTTTAAAAAAAGAGTGTTTATCTCTTTGCATGAAAGACACCTTTAGTGTAGTTAAAATTAAAACCCTCTGGGCCTGTTTAGCTTAGTTGAGCGCGCGTCCCATGTACAAGGCTCAGTCCTTACTTCAGCGGCCAGGGTTCATATCCAGCCTGTGGCCGTTGCTGCATGTCACCCTCTCTCTCTCTCTTTCCTCACTGCTCTATCAAATAAATGAATAAATATCTTAAACAAGACCTGGCAGGTCATGCCCAGGTTGTCAGCAAACGCCAGCACCTGTCCACGCATGGGAGTGGCCATTTTTGGATCACGTTTCTCATCGTGGTCGACGCCCATTCAAAGTAGCCCGATATCTTTATGGATAGGAAAGCAACTGCTACACCTACAGTTGTAAAGGCAAGCAGGGGCTTGTAAGTGACAATGGCAGTCCGTTCACTTGGGAGGAGGTTTCAGTGCTTTCTCAAGGGCAGTGGCTTAAAGCACATCCCATCAGCTCCTCACCATCCTGCTGTGAATGGACAAGCAGAACATTTTGTCCATACATTCAAATAGTCCATGTTGGATAGGACAAAAGAAACAATATCAATACGTCAGCTTGATCTTAAAGTAATTAGGGCTGCAGCTAACCATATTTTAAAATTGTCTAATCTAATCTAATGATCGATCCATAAGAAGTTTGAAAATAAAATCACAATACATCACAATTTACTAGAGCCCAAGTTTACATATTTAAACTGCTTGTTTTGTCTGACAGAGTCTGAAACCCAAATATTTTCATTTTATAATCACAGAAGACTAAAATGACTTGAATGATTAATGAATTACCAAAATGGTCGCAGAGTAATCAATTAATCATTTTGGCTGTATTTATAACTACAATAAATGCCTAACTTGGAGCCTCCTGCTGCTGTTGAAGCAGACTGGAGCTAAATGTAGCCGAGAGCCTGCACGTGTTTCCCGGTCTGCAGCTGTAGGTCGTCCATTATTCATTCAGACTGCAGGGAATCATCATGTTTCAGCCGAGCCCTCTCTCTCTATTGGAGATGGATATATCTATTCATGTTGCTGACCCGACACTGACTCCACACTGTCCCACTGTCCTCAAACACACCACTGAGACTGAAGATAAGGAGCACTGGATGATGTTTGTCTCTGAACAATAATAACATGACTGATTCTATTTCAGGTACAAAAGACAACCAAGAAGATAATCCTGTTCAGGCAGATCTCACTGTGCGTTCTGCTGTTTTATCTCCTACAGCATCTTTATAAAATTCCTGTTTTTAAACACCAAATATACTGAGAGGGTTTTGTAATATTTTGTACACCTGATTTATATTAAGAAGGGACCACTAAATATTAGAACCACAAACTACAGCCCCCAAAAGTTGAATCAACATCTGTTTAAAACAGCCGATGTGAGGATTTATTTCAGGACTGTTGTATTAGACTGTATTCGTTTTAACTAGGTGTACCTAATAAACTGGCCACTGAGTGTTTATCTTCACTGTTACATTTGTCAGATAAATTATCACTATTTTCCAGTATATATGGTCTCTTAAAGGAAAGTAAAATAAATGTCCTGGTTTCTATATGTATAGGAAGGAGCAAAATGTGTGAATCACAGTTATTATAAGGTGAAAAAGAAAAAGCAAAATTCACTTTAAATTTAACACCCCCAAAATGGCTGTTGTCAAAGTTATTGTCACTCTTATTACACAAAAATTGTTACATGACAAACTAAGCTGTGTCTTTTCATAGTGTTTGATACAAGAATTGCATA
The DNA here is from genome assembly GCF_021292245.1 of Micropterus dolomieu. Taxonomy (NCBI): domain Eukaryota; kingdom Metazoa; phylum Chordata; class Actinopteri; order Centrarchiformes; family Centrarchidae; genus Micropterus; species Micropterus dolomieu. The sequence continues at coordinate 4,575,432 of NC_060157.1, forward strand.
AACAAATGTACTCAAGCATATGCTGACAAATGAAGTGCCTCACAAGAAGAGTTTAATGCTTTCAGAGGCTTACACTGTGTGTTAGATCAAGAGTTTAAAACGTATTTTAAGGTCTGGCAAACTCTTCTCCTGTGATGAAGCTTCATAATATTCTTATAATAGTACTGTGGTGCTCAATAATCAGTATTTTATGACCTTAACCGATGAATTTAAAGCTGATTCTGTTGATTGACTAATCAATTTCAAATCAGAACTGTTGCAGCTCCAGTATTTTCACTTTTATAGTAACATTGTATTCCTATAATATTCTTATAGATGTTACTTGTTGTTGCGTTTATAGTGACTTTATCTTTGCAGTATTCTTAGATTTATCATTTTGATCTGACATACAGTGGATAGAAAAAGTCTACACACCGCTGTTAAAATGCCAGGTTCTTATGATGTAAAATAATGAGACAAAGATAAATCAAGTCAGAACTTTTTCCACCTTTAATGTGACCTAGTATTTTAACAATTCAATAGAAAAACAAACTGAAATCTTTTGAGGGGTAAAAATGAAAAATAAAAACCATCAAATAAGCTGGTTGCATAAGTGTGCACACCCTCTTATAACAGGGGACGTGGCTGTGTTCAGAATTAACCAATCACATTCAAACTCAGGTTAACTAGAAGTCATTACACACCTGCCATCATTTAAAGTGACTCTGATTAATCACAAATAAAGGTTTAGCTGTTCTAGTGGGATTATTCTGATATTTTCTTAGTTGCATCTCCGAGCAAAAGCCACGGTCCGCAGAGAGCTTTCAAAGCATCACAGAGATCTCATTGTTGAAAGACATAAGTCAGGAGATGGGTACAAAAGAATTTCCAAAGCATTAGATATACCATGGAAGCGAAGACATCATCATCATCAAGTGGGGAAAATATGGCACAACTGTGACTTTACCAAGAACTGGACGTCCCTCCAAAATTGATGAAAAGACGAAAAGAAAAGTGGTCATGGAGGCTTCCAAGAGGCCTACAGCGACATTAAAGGAACTGCAGGAATTTCTGGCAAGTACTGGCTGTGTGGTACATGTGACAACTATCTCCCGTATTCTTCATATGAATGGGGTAGGATGGCAAGACGGAAGCTTTTTCTTACAAAGAAAAACATCCAAGCACGGCGGAAGTCATCAAGTCCCCCAAAAGCATGTGGGAAAATGTGTTTATGATCCGATGAAACCAGGGTAGAACTTTTAGGCCATATTTCCATAAGGTATGTTTGGCGCAAAAACAACACTGCACATAACCCAAGGAACAGCATACCCACAGTGAAGCATGGTGGTGGCAGCATCATGCTTTGGGGCTGTTTTTCTTCAGCTGGAACCGGGGCCTTAGTCAGGGTGGAGGGAATTATGAACAGTTCCAAATACCAGGCAGTTTTGGCACAAAACCTTCAGGCGTCGGTTAGAAAGCTGAAGAGGAAGTTCACCGTTCAGCATGACAACGACCCAAAGCACACATCCAAATCCACAAAAGCATGGCTTCACCAGAAGAAGATTAATGTTTTGGAATGGCCCAGCCAGAGCCCAGACCTGAATCCAACTGAACATCTGTGGGGTGATCTGAAGAGGGCTGTGCAGTGCTGTGCTTTTACAAAGAAGAGTGGGTAAATATTGCCACATCAAGATGTGCCATGCTAATAGACTCCTACCCAAAAAGACTGAGTGCTGTAATAAAATCAAAAGGTGCTTCAACAAAGTATTAGTCTAAGGGTGTGCACACTTATGCAGCCAGGTTATTTGAGGGTTTCTATTTATCATTTTTCCCCCTCAAAAGATTTCAGTTTGTTTTTCTATTGAATTGTTAAAATTCTAGGTCACATTAAAGGTGGAAAAAGTTCTGACTTGATTTATCTTTGTCTCATTATTTTACATCATAAGAAACTGGCATTTTAACAGCGGTGTGTAGACTTTTTCTATCCACTGTATTATCCCCACAGTCTATGAGTCTGTGATAATATCTTGAAGCAGTCTTTCTCTCCTGGTACTTACGTAGCTGCACATTGTTACTACCGTTGAAACCTGAGTGTCATTGAGAGCAGACACGCCCTCCTTGATAACAGAAAGTAAATACAGGTCAGTTTCTGATATATGACCAAACAGCCAGCACTCAACTACAGCTTAACCCTTGAAGAATTCCTCTCTTTATGAGTTTGTATGAATAAATCCATCCAAAGTATTACTTTTATATTGCCTTTAAACATTGGACTTTGTATTGGACATTGTCATGTATTCTGTTAAAGTTCAAACTGACCTGTATAAATGTATGTTGTAATGTTTACCTTGTTTACTCTGACTGTCAGCTTGCAATGTGCAAAATGTGATCTATGTAGTGCTGGAATGTAACTCCAGTACTGTAATTTTGAGGTACTTGAGTATTTTATTCTCATGCTATTTTTTACTCCTACTCCATTGCAATTGTTTGCTAGCTACATGTAGAGCTGAAACCATTACTCAGTTACTCAACTAATGAATTAAAAGAAAATTAATTGGTGTTTAATTGTCATGATTAATTATTTTTTTATGATAAAATAGTACAAAGTGAGCTTCACCTCAACAATTACAACAGCACAAATCCTGCATTTAGGTTTAATATGAGCACAATAAAATAATGATAGAATAATATAATGGTAAAAAAGTCACAGGGGACATTTTACTGCATTTACTTTTCTTTTTAATAATTAAAGTTAAAAGTATATTTACCTGATTATACTTTTATATTTTTAATTAAGAGACATTTTAAATGCAGGATTTTACTTGCAACACAATATTTTTACAGTGTGGACTTAATAATATATACTTAAGTAAAGGATCTGAATACTCGCTGCACCTTTTAGATCTGTGTGCATGTTTACCTGCATGTACAGTATGTTTTGATTTTGTGAGTCAGCTAACACAATCTTCTTCTTCTGTCTTTGTCCACTTTTCATTCATCATGCTTATGTATTTCCTTGCGTTGCATTGCTCCACACACCAATAATCACACTATCTTTCTTTTCCATCTTGTCTTCTCTCTGTGCAGGTGGTACTACGGGAACATAAACCGTGTGAAAGCTGAGAAACTGCTGCTGGCCTCCCAAAACAAAGATGGCTCCTTCCTTGTTCGCATCAGTGAGAGTCACAGTGATGAATACACAGTCTCCGGTAAGTGCCACAATCCATCCATCCAGGTTTCTCTTTGCCATATCTGGTTTCCTTTTCTTCTTTGTTGCACTTTCTTCAAACCAGGATTCACCTTCTTGTAGCTTGTTATTAATCTAATGCAGTGAGTTGTTTAACTGCATTCTGATAATTTATATGAAAGGCGGGGAGGTGGGAACTCCCTTTGGGCTGGACATTGGGCTTTTTCATTATGCAAAACTATCGCATGCACAAAAAAGATATATAAGTCAATAAAGGAGAGCCAAAAAGCCAAAAAGCTGAATACCACCTCTTTAAACTTAAAATTAATGCCATCTAATACAACATTTCTGCAATATATCCTCCTTCATGAAGGTTATTATGTTCAGTTTTTAAAAAAAACACTTTGAGAGGAGTCATCACTTTAGTGTATCGTGTGTGTATACTTTCTGGTGTTTTTAAAATGTATGGTGTTTCTATTATTTTTTCATGGCCATTTTATATCTCTGTAATGCAATTCAGTCCTACAGAACCAAAATGATCAGACAATTAAATATACCCCTTTTTGAAACAATCAATATCTGCAGTAATATCAGAAACATCTGACAAGCAGCCAACATTAGTTTGGTTCCACGAAAATGTCTGTTCTCTGTAAGTCATAGTATTTCTGTATTTGCAGCGTTTCTTCCTGAATTTAACATTTACTCATTTGGCAGACGCTTTTATCCAAAGCGACTTACATTTGAGGAACAACAAACAAGCATCAGCAAAGCAGCAAATTCAGCACGAGATCTACAAATGACAATACATACTAGTAAGAGCACTAATAAATACTAGTAAGAGCTAATAGTACATATCACATCAATGGGGTAAATACCTAGGGAAAGAAGTAAGAGTTAACAAAAAGTGCAATCAATACAAGATAATTGTGAGGGGATAGAAGAAGAGGACAGGAAGTGCATGTTAGAGGTGTTATAAGAGGAAGTGTTCTCGGAAGAGCTGAGTTTTCAGGAGCTTCTTGAAGTTAGAGAGGGACGCCCCCGCTCTGATGGCGTGTGGTAGCTCGTTCCACCATCGTGGTGTCACAGATGAGAACAGCCGGGACTGGGATTGCTTTGTGCGAAGGGATGGCAGAGCCAGGCGGCGTTTGTTGGAGGAGCGCAGTGGCCGAGAAGGAACGTAAACTTGTATTTTGGAGTTTGGTGCAGACCCAGTAGTCACTCTGTATGCAAGCGTTAGTGACTTGAATCTGATTCTGGAGGCCACGGGGAGCCAGTGGAGGTCCCTGAGTAATGGAGTGACATGAGTCCTTTTGGGCTGATCAAAAACCAGACGTGCTGCTGCGTTCTGAACCATTTGTAGGGGTTTCACCACACAAGCTGGGAGACCTGCTAGGAGGGCATTATAATAGTCGAGGCGAGAGAAAACCGTGGCCTGTACCAGAAGCTGCGTGGCGTACTGAGTGAGGTAGGGCCTGATTTTTCTGATGTTGAATTTGCTTGTGATGTATTTGTTTCTTTCTAAATGTGACACATGTGTTGGTGTAGCGGTGAAGATGTTTTCATTTGCAGTGCTTTTGAGCTTTTAGTTCCTGTTACTCGCTGCGTTCCTTCTTCATCTCCTCCCTCCCTTCTCTCTGACTCTTCATGCATTCTATGCTCCATCCATCACCCCCCTCCTGCCTCCACTGCCCTTCAGTCTTTCAACGTCTCCAGCCACTGCCGACCTTTAATCTCCCTGCCTTTCTCTCTCTCTGCTCCTACTATATAGTGCATGAGGTGACACAACGTGCCCACAGACAGCCATGATGGCGGTCGATGGTACATGGCCAAAATGTCGGATACGACTTCGTGTTGAATAGAAATAATAAATCTCTGTTTTGATATTTGGATTTAGAGCTGGTTGTTTTAGCTAGAAACTGACCAGTTTTGTGTTTGGATGATGTGACCCTCACAGTAAACTAACAACATCTGGTGTGCAAACTGTAACGGCTCAGTGTAACCACATTCTGGAGGTAGAGATAGTTAAGTATGTGTACATTAATGTGTAAAGAGAAATTAGAAGAAATAAACAAAGTGTTGGCACTAAATTAGACAGGGCGTGTGGCATTGCATGTTATTTTCCATTTTGATTCAAAACATGTAATTGATACATGATGAAACAGTCGCCTTTACATAGTTTGTCCACTAGAGAGAGCTGACGAGGACATTTTTCAATTGTAAAATGATACTCAATATACACTGTGGTGACAATTCTTTGATAATCTGTGGTATTAGTTTGTAGTACAAGTATCCATATTGCTCAAAAAAGTTTCACTTTACTTTTTTCCCATGTAGCCTATATTTGAACACATTTTTTTAAAATTAATTACTATTAAGTGTTAATTCTCTATAAATGTTTCTATTAATATTTTTTTTATGTAGAGCTTAAAAAAAATGGGGAAGAGATAAAAAGGAAGGTGAAACAAGACAAATGCTCCTGGCAAAATGTGATAAGATATCTTAGTTCCACATTCTTGGAAATATTCTTTCTTTTTGAGAGTTAGATGAGAAGAATGATCCCATTTGCATGACTGTGCATGAAGTATTTATTTTGTCTTGGGAAGTAATTAGCATAGCTTAACATATAGGCTGGAAGAAGGAAACAAAAGGTGTAAAAAGTGAACCTATCAACACTTCTAAAGCTCACATGTAAACACGTTATATTTAATTTGTTGAATGTGCATACAAACATAAATGTAAAAAGTTTAGAGTTACGCGCTGTAATTATTTCTTGGCACACAACAGCCAAGTGCAGTGACTTCCTGGAGTCTTGAGCTGTGTAGCTGGATAAACTGCTGTTCCTCTAGAAATAGTTACAGTATACTGTGTTGATGTGAGTTAGAGCTGTTGGTAGGCATATTTCTTAACTTTGCAGGAAGCCACATAGCTGTTTCCCCCACCTTAAGTCTTTATGCTAAGCTAAGCTAATATCCCCCCCGGATCCAGCTCTGTACGTAATACACACACACGAGATTGACATTGATTTTCTCATCTAACTCTCAAAAAGAAAAATGAAAGAAAAGTGCTTTATTATCCTACTGTAGTCATGCATCCACATGGCTCTGTTCATTGCAGAATAACGGCTGAAGCTACAGCATGGTAGTATGGCTTTCAAATAGTGATAATATTTACAGTTGTTGTGCACAGTATAGCTCAGAGAACCGTGCTGGCACTGAGCTGACAATCTACTGTGTTATTGCTGATATGCTTAATAATAAATAGCAACACCCAGAATATTGTGCTTTAAAACTCCTCCTGCTTTCTGCCATAATATAAATATTCAAGCTAACAGTGTAGCAGTGTGCATTTAATTACTTGTGCTCGTGTTTTTTTTTATTTATTTTTCCTTTCTTAAGTTAAGTTTGCCAGTAGATACCTTTTTTTTAATTCTAACTCAAGTAGTTATTTGATGACCACTTTTACAGTGTTTGGCTTCTCTAACCACCTCTGATAGTAACCTACATTTAGAAGCCCGGTGTTGTTATCAGAGGACACTTTTATGAATGAGCCCACAGCCAATTCTCTAATAACCCTCATGAGATTTGTGACTTTAAAGCCAATGTTTTTACTCTCTCCCTCCCCTGGATCAACCTCCAGCCCATTTCGCTCTCTGCTCCTCATGACTTTCTTTTCATCCTCTGGCTGCACCATCTTCTGTATCCGCATCTTTTTCTCTCTCCATCGACTTCTGTTCTTCCCCGCTCCCCTTCCCTCCCCACCGCCTTTCAAGGTCCTTTAGGTCCTGGGGGGAAAATGCTGCAGTTAGACGTTCAATTTTCACTGTGCTGGTCCTCCTGAAATATGCATCATCAGTACTTTGTGTGCATACGAGCCTGGGAGTGAAGGCAGAACAGATCCCTGGATGTCTCTAGTGTTTCTACATGTATGTGTATATGAATGTTGCAGTCAATGTCTGATTGTAAATTCTGTTTAGCCACAGTTCTTTGATATTTAAAGCCACTGTGTAGTGCTGCATGATTTATGCTGTGATTCATTATAAGTGGGTATGATTATTTTTGCATCACAATTTTCATTTTTCATTTCATTTCTTTCACTGCAGCTTCTGCGATTTGGTTATTGCACTTGACCATATTGTGCTTTTCATAATGTTTCGATTAATTGTGTCGCCCCACTATGTGTAGAGTTTTTATGGGATTACAGCATCTGTCAAATAATTCTGATGGCATAAGCTTTTGTTCGTAGAAAAACATTGTATACTACTGGGAGTCAGTGTCAGAGTTAGAAATGGTCAGTGTTGCAGAATAACTTTTGAGTAAATACACCACAGATGTTCCCATTTGTTTTTCCATTGCATTTAGTTATTTCATCTTGTCTTTGTCGCGTTGTGTATTTATAAACAGCATCTTGAATTGCATTGTTGTTTTAAAGATACTGTAAAGACAGTATACACAAGTGGCTTGTCTTCCAGTGGTGGAAATTACATTTACGAAAGTACCATTTTGAGGTACTTTATACTTCCACTCCACTACATTTCAGATGGAAATATTACTTACTTACTTACTTACTTATGATGTATTACAGGTTAAGATCAGATTTTGCATCAATAATTAAAATCCAATAACACTCATTATTCTAAAACGGGGCATTCTGCATAATGAGGTCTTTTAATTTTGGTACTTTATATTGTGATGATAATATTTCAATGTGAAAGAGGTCAGAACTACACAGTTACATACAATCACCAAAATGCTCTTGAGATAAGGGTTTTTACTATAACCTAACAAATATAACCCAGATTTAAGTATTTTATCCTGCAGGGCTGTTTACTGCTGTGTATTTGCGTCTACTCTGTCATTGTGTTTCTACTGATCTGCAAAACTGTCCTGATCTCTTTTCTCTGCTGTCCTTTTCAGCACAAAAGCACCCAATATAAGTCTTTGGATTTTCCAAGTAAACACTGGATTAATGAGGTTCAGTCAGTTTATTCAGGTTTAGTTAGGATGTGACTTTTTGTGTATTTGAACATGCAATAACTCTCCCCTCCCTCTTACAGCCCGGAGTGAGGGGAAGGTGTCCCATTTCCGGATCCAGCGATCCTCCATCGGCGCATACTTTGTGTCGGAAAACGTCTCCTTCGCTACGCTGGGAGAACTGATCTCCTACTACCAAAAAAACGGCCACAGCCTGGGAGTGTTGCTGGTGGAGCCCTGTGCCCAGCAGGTAGGACACAAAAACACAATGTTTTTACTTCTATTGTGAGGATCCAAGCTGACACAACTCATTCCTTTGCACCTAAACTTAAACCTGGTACTAATCAATATTAACTCCAAATTACTGTGTAATATATTACCGTGTAGTGATGAATTATTACCAGACTTGTAGGTCCCTTCAACTCTACGGTGTGTTTTAGAGTCTTGCAGCTCATTGTTTTGGTTCAACATCTGCAGCAGCAGGCAGTTGTTCTCACCAAAAAGGTTCTGGTAAACCTACTGAACATTACATCAAACAGGCAGACAAAGTTAGTGACTATCTGGTGAATTTAGTAGAGCATTAACCACAACATTTCCCCTTGGGGATAATAAAGTTGAAGAGCCAGAGATTTCCCTCAGCAGGACTTATATTTGTCAGATGGACAGAAACACGAGTCTAAAAGAATGTTAAGTTCACTATTAATAACTTGTGTCAGCGTTTGTGCCACTGCCCCAAAGTGAGTCTGTCAAAATCATCCATACGCACATACCATGTTTATGTATGTAAATGCATAGTATGTATGTAGTTATCGTGTGCATGTTTGATTAGTTATTTAAAGTCTCATTTGTTTTTTTATTGCTCTATTGTTAAACAGTGAACACACACCTGAACATAATACTAACATTTGCGGACCTGCCTTTTATAATACAGTGTAAACACATTTATAAGGCAGGATAATGAGGCGAGACTTTGACTCCAAGGTCAGAAATTAAATGTGACAGCAGCACAATAACAGCCCCCCAAAATAAAACAAATAAACTTTGTGCTCTAACACTGTCCATGCAAAAGCAATTTTGACTCAGTTTACTGATAATCCTAAGAAAAGTGACTGATGAATATAAAGTATAATGTGAATATAGTATGAATGTAATACAAAACAAACAGTATAGTGTGTAAGTTTTAGTGACATCTAGTGGTGAGGGTTGTGAATTGCAACCAGTGGCTCACGGTGCATTCACACGCTCATCTGATGGTCCCATTTCCCAAGTTGTGAAGTTGTTTTTCCGACTTCAGTGCATGTTCATGTTCTCTTAAGTTGGAATGTGGAATCAACATGGACGCTACAAAGATTTGTTAGATTATCGGAGCATATAAACACCAAGACATCTAGTTCACTCTACGTGGAAAGCAAACTCACCGTTATAACCATACAGCAAATTACACGTTTTCAAAATATGTAATGTAAATATGTATATTAATTTCTCTTTTTGCTATAAAGATTTAAGAAGCAAAAGTGATTCTGACACCACATGAATCATAAGTCACCAGTCACCTCTCCCTTTCCAAGCGCATGAGAAGCTATGGTAGCCGACACGATCTGTCAACTCTTGTGCTAAATAATACGTGTGATCCTCCAGTTGTCCAAATTTCTCTTTTCTTGCTTCTAATAAACTAGATAATAAACTTCTAATAAAAATAAGATAATTATTATAACTTATTATACTACTAATAATAATAATAATAATAATAATAATAATAATAATAATAATAATAATAATAATAATAATACACAACTTCTAATAAACTAAATAGACTACTACTACCACCGTTATTATATTTAAGGTGGTAGTAGTAGATAAAAATGGCTCATAATTATGTAAGGTCTTTATACACCACTGAAAACATAGTTATGGAAGTTATATTACATTTCTGTCAATAGATTCCCCTAAATATTACACACTGAATGTTGAAGTAGTATTTCACCAAAAGTTCACTAACTCATGTAAGCTATAAAGCACTTGGGTATTATTCTTGTCTTATCTCTGATTAATTTCTTACCTCTATTTTTTAAAGGGTGTATTTGGTTAACTGTCAGACTAACATTTTTAATTTTATATATATATAAAATTTAAAATGTGCATATTAGCTACCTGGTTGTCTTTTAACTTCTAAACATGATGAGAATTGTTTACTTTAAATACAACTAAATGTTGTTTCTAGAGCAGCAACAGCAAAGTAAGTATATAAACTCAATTTCTCACCGGAAACAAATCTAAAATGTCAAATCATATTCCTGATACCAAAATACTGAGTGGTCTCTTCACAGACAGTGAATCCCATCAGCAGCAGAGGCAGGACATTCATTCTCTCTAAAGTTCAGTCAGCAATAAACAGGAAAACAGTCGGAGCAATTTCACACAAAGGACACTTCATTAATGTTAGTCGTATTAATGTTGGTCCATTACGTTCCATCTCTCTGCACATTACTACTAGGTGACTTTGGCAAAATGGAGCTCAACTAAACTGGATCTGCACTTTTGTACTAATAAAACAGCAGCCAATAATGACTCGCAACAACAGTTCCCACTGATGCTTATAATTTAAGTCAAATTTCAGGCAGCAAAGGCTCCAGTTTTTAATCCATTATGTTCCAGTATCTGTTTTAATTTGAACAGCTTTTGTCTTTGCAGAAGGAATCTGGGGAAAAAGTACAACAAAAGACCCTGAATTAATCTTTCTATTGTTGCCCTGCAGCAGGAATTTAATGAGTGCTGTCTTATGCTTTATGTGTATGAATTAATACCAAGAGGCAACCATGTTTGGAGTGTAATTAACCAGTGAATAAAATATTTGGAACAGTTTTAGAATAATATCACGTGGCAGTTCTGTAATTACGTGCACTATCTCTGCACTGCAGCTTAAACAACTCCCCGCCCCCCGTGAGCTGTTTTCCTTATTCATGGCTCATCAGTTCGTGCCCGGCGGGAGACGCCGGAGCTCAGAGGTTCCTCAGTATCTTTATCCTGCAAAATGAGAAAAAAACCTATTCAGCAGCACACCCACTTTTCACATTACAGTTACATGTTTCATTATTATGGAGTGTTGTTTTAGGATAAAGGAATAATATGGAACCTTTACAGATATAAAAAGATAAACATCAAGTTGTGGCTTTTCCCACATAGATTAAAAAAAAAAAAAAAGTGTTTAATGTACAATCAGCTCCTCTTCCAGATTAGAGGCCACTCCTCCCTCTTCTCTCTTCCCCTCCAGAGGAGGCTGTGGGTCTGAGGCCATGGACACACTGAGGCAGAAACACATATTCAACCTGCAGAGTACACACAGAAAAACTACATAAAATATAACTACACGTAGGTTTTTCTCATAAATCCTCACACATGAGAAGCCAACAGGCAGTAAATGAGTGTACTAAGAGAAAAAGCACAGCAACAAAAATTCCTTTTTTAAATGTCATTTCTTTTTGTTGAGCGTTTTTTTAAAACTTAAATATTCTATAAGCTTTTATAGATTTTAATTCCAGAAACAGTAAACATCAGATTTAGTCTATTACATGTTTGTAAGTATTGATTTTCGTGCCATTTGTATTGGATGACCCTGCTGCACTTCATTAAACTGATGTGATTCAAGAAAGGTGGTATAACATTTAAAAAAATTCCACTTTGTTTAATTAAAAACAACCAGCGGGGAGCTACAACACAATTGATATTGGAGTTTCAAAAAATAAGCAGTTAGTTGGGAATAAACACTGTGGAGCTGCTACCAAACATTAAGTTGTCAAGCAAAACAAGAACTCTTAATGGATGAAGTTATAAATAGTTAAACCACACGGCTGCCAAATTGTTTTTATTTCCAGTTTAAATCTCGAACATTCATGATTTAAAAGCTCTAAAACAAAGCAGATAGGCTCATTTCGTTTTTAAACCCATACTTTATTGAAGTGTTTTCTCATGTATATGAAGTCCATTGTCACCAATAGCTGCCCTGCTGCAGCTTCACAGGGCTTAAACCCGGTCAAATGGTTGATCATTCAGGCCTTCAAACACAAGAATAAGACAATCCCATTTAGATTGAATTTAAATACCGTGAGTTAAATGTTTTACCAGTAAAAAGAGTCAATAACGATGCTTTCAATCACTTTTTATTGATTTGGCTACAAACAAAATCTTGTGCAAAGAGACATAGTCAATTAAAAGTGATAAAGCATGGTATGTGGCCACATTTGTATCACGTGTCTGATTCATCTTTAGCTTTTAGTTTCTAAAAGCAGATTTATTCTGCTGTTTAAATGCCTCATAAATTGCCCAGCTGACTGAGTGAAAACCCAAGTGGTTAGATTTGTCAAACTTAAAGACATTAGCGAGATTATGTCATGCATAATTATAAATGCAGGAAGAAAACATTTTAATTAAGTGGGATTAACAAAAAAATCTACTTAATATTTTTGCTGCTCTTTTTTTCAAACGTGCAATAATTATTTACGTTGACAGAAAATGTTCTGGTGATCTCTGGATAAAGTGGACTAAGATGTAGCAAATTATTTAAATGTAAATGTCCTTTTTATTTTAGTTTGTTTTGAACGATATAGACGGAGCTTTGTTTGGGAGAGGGTTTATACATGAGGCAACTATTGTGTTGTTTTACGTTGCTGAAGCTTCTGCAGCAGAGACAAACTAAAACTGTCATCATTCATTTGTTTATATGAATTTAGTTGAATATGTCTAAGCTAATGAAAAAGATGTGTAAATTAAAGCAACCAGGCTGAGGCAACATAAACAGTGTGGCCTACAAGTTTCTTTGTGTATCACCTGATCAAGTTGATTTCAAGTATCTAATTTATGTGCTGCATTGGGCTAATTTTGGGATTTTTATTATCTGGGGAAGTTTTACAAGGTGACAAATAAATGGTGAAGACAAAATTTCTAACCAAATATTTCAAGATTTTATCATCATGGTCCAGGTTTTAGTCCACTGTCAAATTAGAAAATAGTAGTAGTTGAAATTTAGACTCACATTAAAACCTGATTGCATCTGGTCTTGGTTTGGTCGTGTCTCCGGTCATCTCGATCTCCCCAGTTAGATTGATATATAATTTTCAAGAGATGTGAACAGAAAACAGACACAATCAGTCAGAAAACCAACAATCAATGTTGAGGTAAAGTGCCCAGAATATGCCATTTAATGTTGAGATATTATTCTCATTTTGAGTCCACAATCAATGACATACTTTGCCTCAACTCCTCCTTTGGTTTATTACATAAACATTTATACAAACACTTGATTCGTGCTTTCATCATATTATTATCAATATTTAAAATACACTATCCTCCAGTGTTGGAAAATGTAATAAAACAGATTTGCACATTTGGTTTTGCATCTCTGCAGCACTTGTTTTAAACTATTTTTTGATTTTTTTGTCGTCTCTGTGCAGCGGGAGCTGTTTGACATGGAGCAGTGGGAGACACCTCGAGAAGAGTTCAGACTCCACAAGAAACTGGGAGAGGGACATTTTGGAGAAGTATGGGAGGCTGTGTGGACCACAAAGAACAAGAAAGTGGCCATAAAGACACTGAAACAAGGTACGAGATACTGTGAAGAATATAAATGATGTATTTGAAGATCATGTTTGAGATATCGGGTACATTAAATACATATTTTTTTTCCATCAAAACAATTGCAAAGCTGATTCTTCAACATTTTTTCAGCATTGGAAAAGACGAGGGCAGTTGGGCTTTAGTGATGACAGTATGAAAACACAACTTTTATATCTTATTCAATGATTTTGGTCAAACTTTTATTATCATATATTATTTTTTTTCTTTCTTGTTTTCCCTCTGATGTCCTCCGGCTGCTCTGCTTCAGCTTTTAGAGATTCACAGAGTTTACCTATCAGCTGACTCTGCCCAGACTGGGAACTGGGGGGGGAGTGTTGCTAGCATAGGAGCTTTGGGCTGCCGGGAGGAGGATGTTTTTATTTAAATGTTTTATTTAAAAATTTTTGTTTAAATGTGTTTTTGTACAGTAATCCGTCAGGCCCGGCCCCCAGATAGAATATACTTGATTGTATATTTTTTCAAACTTAATTCTTGTCTCATTTGTGGTCTGATTAACTGTAAATTCAGTGCCCCATACCGCTAGTTTCACCAAAATCTGTGAATAAAGTTGTGCTTTTTGTACTACTCTGTCACAAGTGGACAACTCCCGCTGCTGAGATCACATGATGTCCTGTCAAAACACACTTCTGACCACACCCAAAAGTGTTGCTGAGGTGAAAGAGGGCTTGAACTTTTCAGCCAAAGACCAGATACTGACAGAGATGAATGGTTTCTTTTAATTCTTTCACTCATCCTTAATACTTCATTACCTTTTAAAATAAGTTCCCTCCAAGCCTGGTGTTAGGTTACTGTTTAAGGCTGTGTGCAGACTGAAAACGGCTAACGACACCAGGGACTATTAGGCTCATCAGATAAAATAAACAAATCCGGATTTTACAACCCGGATAACGTTTTCATGGCAGCAACATTTACCTTTTCTGCCCGGATACTTGCAAGGTAACAAAATAATTATCCCAATGCAGTACAAGATATAAAGTATCCTACCTTGCATGTTTTTCATTTGCCAATGCAGAGCGATCATTCAGGAGGCTAAAGCTTAAATATGGACAAAAAAAATAAGAATGACATTTCAATAACAAATGGAAGGATTAAGTTACACATTAATGGACAGAGAGAGCAGTGGAGGTTATTCAAAGAGTGAGGGTAAAAGAAAAGCTGCTTAAAAAAAGTTTGGCAGGAATTAATGAAGGGTTAGAGGGAGAAAATGAGAAATGTTGTAAGGTAAGGATCAAGAGATTAATGAAATGAGTGTAAAGGTAAAAATGTTAAGTTTGGAAATAAGGGACAAATGGAGAAATGTGGGAGGCTGCATGAAGAATAGAAGACAGTTGTGGTTGTAAAGATGAATGTAAAGCCAACTGAATGAAAGCAGCATAAACGACAAAAGAGCAACTAAGAGAATCAAATAAGGTATAAATTCACCAATATTTCTGTTTCTCCCCATCCTTCTTCAGAGGACATGAAGCAGGATGAGTTTGTGAAAGAGCTTCAGGCGCTGAAGACCCTCCATCACCCGAAGCTGATCCAGCTGTTGGCCATGTGCTCCAGAGGAGAACCGGTCTACATTGTGACGGAGCTCATGACCAAAGGAAACCTCAAGTCCTACCTCGCCTGTGAGTGCAGAAACGCACACTGCGCACATAACCGGACGTCACAAAAGCCCATAGAACGCCATACATGTCATCCCTTCTGTACAAAAATCTGGTGGTAAATCAGTTCCTCATGGACAGCTATTGTTTAGATTGGTCTATTTCCCTTTTCTGAATGCCAGCCATATGCTTTCTGAAAGCGCAGACTCCACTGTTGCTTTACTATGCAATGAGGAACTTAATTTAGGTGCCTTGGGTTTGAGAATTTCAGCCATTACCCAAGACTGTTTTGGGAAATTTCTCTGAAATAGTATTTAGGCCAAGTGACGTTAAATCTTAAATCCAAAGCAAATGGAATTATAATCTGTGCACTGGCAGCTCTGCTCGGCAGAGGAATATTGTTCTGACGTTTTACAAAAAGGCTTTAATCACAGGGAGTCTTAGTGAGCAAATGTGAAAAGTTTGACTCCGATATTTCTCATTGCACTAGTTTAATTCTTCATGCTGTGTTTGTGTGTGTGTCTGCATGTCATTACTGTACCGTACTGTACCTCACTGAAACCTGTCATGCAACAAAAGGAAGAAATATTCCTGGACATGTTGCATTAAAGTTGTTACTCTACCTCTCAGTTTACATGCAGGTTGTCATATTTCCACCTTACCCCTGCAAAAAAAGGATCTACCATTATTCTCAGCCTTAAACAGAGCAGAAGAATTATGTTTAACGTGACATTGTTTGACAGTCACACCCTTAGCAAACAGTTTAGTGCTGCTTTTGTATTGCAGAGTAGAAAACGTAATGTGTCCTCAAATAACAGTGCTGTTTCTAATGCAGCGTCTGTTTGCTCATCTACACGGCAATACAAATTCAGCTTTATGATTCATTCCAAACTTCTGCCACTCAGTTTCTGGAAATGAGGGGTATTCATAAAAACACTACGCAATGAACACGCCTTTAGTTGTTTGTTTAAGAGCGATAGTTCTTGTACCTATCAAGTCTGAATGTACTTGTAAGTCACTTTGGACAAAAAGTGCCTGCCAATTAAATGTAATCTAACAAAACAAACATGATTTGCAGCATAAGGAAAGTGGCCCTTAATTGAGGGACATGTTTGCTTGTCTGCTGGGTACTGTACCTTTTTTAATAGTTTGAGTACAGACCAAAATGTTTCAGTTATAAAACCTGTCCTATGCTGAAAATGTGGATAGAAAGCATTGTTGCCGATTCAACCATCATTTTACACAATATGGCTCCTTTGTGCTCACACAACTTTAAAGAACAATGTTACACATTTTAGCTTGGAAAAAAAAAATCCTTCACAAATTCAATTGGGGAGATAAGCCTTGTTGCCTTGTAGTAACATAGATTTGTCACAGATTTCTTTAGTTTACAGGGCAAAACTACTCTTGGTACCTGTATCAAAACTCCTTGTTTACATTTTTTGATTCATCGAAAACAGCAACCTGGCTGAAAGACAAATCCATGTTGCTCAGAATCAGCTTTATTTGCCAGGTATGGGGGGGGGGGGGGGGGGGGGGGGATT